>NW_024431787.1:0-8152 GCF_017639785.1 Mesocricetus auratus
ATGGTGATGTCTGAGTGTCTATATATTTCTTTATCATCAGAAGATGTCAAAGTTACTTCCAGTGCTTCTGGAGAAGACTTTTTATTATCCACTTTTGGTTGGAGAAGTTGCTACTGATGCCTTCCCTGCACAGGAGACTGTTCACCAAATTTTTTCCCGGATTCTTCTCAGCCTTTGCAGTTCATTCAAGGGCATATGACACTATCCATTACTGCAGACTGGACATATACACATATTCCCTCCTCAAGGTATTGATCACTATTCTTCCTCTTACAAAGTTGTTTGAAGCTATTCTTCCACCAGGACAATGTTCACTGGACCCAAAGGAAGGAAAAGAAAGGTCAAGATTCCATTCCACTGAGATACCATGTGTGAGCTCTGGCAGCAATGGAAAAATGTGGTCATGATCCTCTGGAATTGGACAGGGTTTATTGAAGCCATAATTTTCTGAGGGAGATATTGTATTGTTCCATTGCTGTGTCTACTTGATTGCCTCTTTTCTCCTTAGTTTGTAATGTGTTGTTCCCAGAGTCCTAGAAGGAGACTGGAAAGGGTCACATTCATAGGAAGAAATATATTGAAAGCTACAGTATGAAGGTATGGACAGTATTAACGGTCCATGGATGAACTTTAAAGGCCCAAATCAAAGGTCACTTGGTACTTCCATGTCCACTGTATGGATCTTCACATCAACCAAAAATGAGATAGGAATTCTGGCTTATGCTTCACCTGGAGAGTGTTGATATGAAACAATTTTGCTCTGTTCCTGGTACTTTAGGGCCATTACAGTTCACTCAAAAGCCAATAACACTATCCCTACCTGCAGAATGGACATTCACACATATAAGTCCCCATATTTTGTGGAAGATATTTCTTGTTCTCTGTCTTACAAAATGTGACAGGTTCTTTCCTTCTCTTCAGGAACAGACTGAAAGAGGGAACCACAAAATTTTGCCGCACTATCCCATTACCAGATCACGCTACCTTAGCATGAAAACAGGTTCCACAAACTTCCAGCTATACTTTAACAGCTGAGGGAGGCATAACACTTAACACCTCTGAGTAATGGGACTTTGACATGACTTTGCATACATCTGGATCTTTACAAATAAAATGTAATTTGCTATAAATTAGGATTGTTACCCCTGCTTGTTTCTTGGGTCCATTTGACTGTAAAATCTTTTCCCAAACCTTATCTCTGAGGTAATGTCTTTCTTTGAGGCTTAGGTGTTTTTCTTGTATCCAGCATAAGGATGGGTTCTGTCTTTGAATCCAGTCTGTTAGCCTGTGTCTCGTTATGGGCAAATTAAGACCATTAATATTGAGGGATATTGATGATCATTGATTGCTCATTCTTGTTTGTTTTGGAATAGTTGATGCTTGTGGAATTATATGTGGATTTCCACCCCCTTTCTTTTGGCTGGTAAGGTGGGATTATCCATTGCCTATGTTTTTCTGGTTGTAGTTAAATCCCTTGCGTTGGAGTTTTCCTTCCAGAACTTTGTGTAGGAATAGGTTAGTGGATATGTATTGTATATATGTGGGTGTTTTTTTTCGTGGAATAACTTGTTTTCTCCGTCTATAGTGATTGAAATCTTTGCTGGGCATAGCAGTCTGTGTTGACATCTGTGGTCTCTTAGTGTTGGTAGAATATCTATCCAGTGCCCTCTGACTTTCAGAGTTTCCATTGAAAAGTCTGGTCTGATTCTGACGTTTTGCCTTTGTATGTTACTTGCCTTTTTCCGTTGCTGCTCTTAATATTCTTTCTTTATTCTTTATGTTCAGGTTTTTTACTATTATTTGGCGAGGGTATTTCCTTTTGTGTTCTACTCTATTTGCTGTCTGTAGGCTTCTTGTACTTTCATTGGCATGTGTTTCTTTAAGTTGGGAAAGTTTTCTTCTATGATTTTGTTAAATATGTTTTATGCCCCTTTGAGCTGGATTTCTTCACCTTCTTCTATACCTACTATTCTTAGGTTTGGTCTTTTCATGGTGTCCCATATATCCTGGATACTTTGTGTTAGGGGTTTGTTGGAATTAAGATTTTCTTTGGTCGATGAACCTATTTCCTCTAGTGTATCTCCAACACCTGAGATTCTTTCTTGAATCTCTTGTTTTCTGTTGGTTTTTCTTGAATCTGTAGTATCTGACCATTTCCCCAGCTTTTACATTTCCAGCATTCCTTCATACTGTGTTTTTTATTGTCTGTATTTCAGCTTTCAACCCTTGTACTGTTTGAATTTTTTTGTAACTTTTGCTTTGTTTTTTCCTGTCTTTCTTGAATTTGTTGAAGTTTTTGCTTTGTGTTTTCTTCCATTTCTTGCATTTTTGTATTGTTTTTCCTCCACTTCTTGCAGTTCTTTTATTTTTTGGTTTGTTTTTTCTTTCGTGGATTGAAGGGATTTTCTCATATCTTCATTGAGGTATCCTCTATCATTTTCATGAATTTGCTTTCAACGTCTTTCATATCTGCTTCTACTGCATTGGACTGTTCAGGTCTTTTGGGTGCAGATTCTCTAGTTTCTTTTGGTGTCATATTGGTTTTACTGTTGTTGCATGTGTTTTTGTATTGTCTCCTTCCCATCATTTCTTTCTATGGCTGGAGGAGTCTCTTCCTCCCCTGGTGGGTATTTGACCCTTTTCCATTGTGGGGGAGTAGGTCTAATCCCATGGTGTCTTGCATGGATGGAGGCCTTCCTAGTGTCGGGACCTTAGCAAACTGTGGGTATGCTGGACCCATGCCTCACCTCTCCTGTGGGTGGAGACTGGGGCTTGGAAAATGTCAATCTCTGGGAGGCCTGCATCCCATTGGTGTGGGATCTGGATCTGCTGTGCACATTCCTCAGGTCTCTGGTGTTTCTGCTCAGACCACCTGAAAGCAGGGTGGAGACTGACCCACACTTACCTCAACTGTCTTGTGGGTGGAGAATGGACTTGGAAGCTGGCAGTCTCAGGATAGGCTGAATCCCTTCTAGCTGGGATCCGCATCAGCTAGGTGCAGTCCTCAGTTCTCCTGTGGTTCTGCTAAGGCCAACAGAAGTTACACTTTCCTAACCTCCCCTGTCCTGTGGGTGGTGACTGGGACTTCGAAGATGGCAGTGTCTGGGCAGGCTGAATCCCATCGGGCTGGAAACCAGGTCTGCAATGTGCAATCGTCAGGTCTCTGGTGGTTCTCAAGAAGTGTATTTTAATTGGAAGAATATTAGCAAGAGAAAATCCCATGACGTAGTGGAAGGTTGTTTAAACCCATGAAATAAGCTTCTTATGACAAGTTCCATTGGCTCTGTGGCTTATCTAGCAAGCAAACATATAATATGAAGTAATTCAGTCATGTACGCTTTGATATAATTTCCCTCCAATATGCCTAAAATCCCCTAAAGATTTATCAGGATTAATATTTAGAAAGTCTGGCATCCATTATTTTCATTTTGCATTTAAGAAACTCTGTGATCACAGGTAGAAGAATAGGTAGCACAAGAAAAACTTATACTTTAAGGTAGCATTTGCTAAAATAACTCAAGGAAATGGCTAGGTGGGCAAAAATCCATCTACATATCAAAAGTTTCCGAAGGTATTCCAATGTTATGCTTGTATATTGTACATGTAGGATACCATATATATTATGAGAGCTATCCCAAATTCAAAGTAGGAAAACTGTGGCATCTTGTAGTAGCCACATACAGGCACAAACTAAAAAGGATTTGGGGTTATCACAGGTTATATTACAATGACCAGAATAATATAAATTACCATTCTCTATATTATTATATATTTTTAATGAGAGCATGTAAGACTGTTGTCTCAAAATATAGAGATAATAATATTTTTCAGAGCGTTGACATGAATGAAAATCTGTTGAGACCTCCAAGCATGTCAACATGAATCAAGGGCATTATCACCTATATAGTTGTTTTATAGACTGAGGTTTATAAAGAAAATATACCTGTCCTGTCACAGATAGGGTGGCCTTTTTCATGGGATTTCACCAAAGATCCCAAAAGCAATCAAGTTGTGTCTGTAGCCTCATATGTTACATAGGGGAAAATCTTCTTAAGTTATATGAAGTATACCCCAAGAATATATACAATGGATAGAGAGAAAAGCATCACTTCTTGCTGCTTTTAGAATGAATTAAATGTGAGTATGGGTGTCAATTTTGTATTCTACACTCATGCTTAAGGGTGTCTCTGTCTGTTGGCCAAGGCATATGTCACTGTACAAACTTTGTGAAATTTTTGGGACACATATCATGTGCCCAAGAAGTCATGTGTAACTAAAATATATTTGCTATCACTAAATATTTTACTCTAACAAAGGCACTATCCACTGTACAACCCAAGAGGTCAGCATGAACTGGAGGTGAGCTTCCTGACATTAAAGTATGTAGTGGTTTAAAGTCTATATACCACAGTGAATAGTGTAGATTCCAGTGCAATTATGAAGAACTCTGAATTTGTTTTCTTAAAAAATCAGAAAGTTCAGGCTTAGACTTCCTTTGGTGCACACATATAGTAGCAAAGCAAATGGAAACTATATGACTCAATGTATAAGGGAGGAACTTCTATGTGTCCCCTTCATACATCCTCAGCAGTACGTACTATGTCTTCCTTTACTGAAGACATAGTATAGTCCTCTGAGACAGCAGAAGCAAAATTAGAAATTTGAGGCCTCTGGCTAAGTATAGAAGGATATATTGTGAGGTCATGAGTGGGTGTGGTTGTTTAGCAATGGATGATGTATTAGATTGTGACAGACATATACATCATAAGTGTTGCCTGACAGCTGTGGCAGAAGTCTCTCTGCCCATACCATTTGCCCAAGAAACAGTAAGCAACTGAGAAACAGGATTGTACATGGGAAGTTTACTATCCAAAGTTTTGTGCAATTGTACAACTTTTGATGTCAGCATATAAGGGAGGCCAGTCAACAAATGAACCTATTGTAAAAGTCATGGACATTTCCAAGCAACTCTAACTGGTAAAGAACACAAGGGTACCTAGTCTCACTAAATATAATCTTTGAAGTACATGCTCCAAGTTTTGGTTGATACATTTTCTCTCCTATAAGAACTCTTATTTTAAAGTCTAAATTGTTAGATAGTAAAATTGTTACCCCTTCTTGTTTCCTCTGTCCATTATATTGGAAAATCTTTTCCCAACCCTTAACTCTGAGGTAAAGTTTGTCATTGAGGCTGAGGTGTGTTTCTTGTATGCAGAAGAATGAGCTCTATTTTGGAATCCATTTTGTTAGCCTGTTTCATTGCATGGGTGAGTTAAATTCGTTAATATTTAGAGATATTAGTGACCATTTATTTCTCATTATTGTTTGTTTTGGACTGGTTGATGGTGGTGAAATTATATGGGGTTTTGTTTTGGTTTTACTAGACATGGTTTCTCTATATTGTTTTGGAGGCTGTCTGTCCAGCCTGGCCTCGAACTCAAAGAGATCCGCCTGCCTCTGCCTCCTGAGTGCTGGGATTAAAGGCGTGAGCCTCTACCCCCCAGCGAAATTATATGTTAATATTCACCCCATTTTTCTTCTGGCTGTATGTAAGGTAGGATTATGTATTGCCTATGGATCTTAGACCAGGAAGCTAAAAATATAAAATGGAAAAAAAGAAAGCATCTTCAAGAAATGGTGCTGGCCTAACTGGATTCACACATGTAGAAGAATGCACATAGACCCAAGTCTATCACCATGCACAAAAGTTAAGTCAACATGCATCAAAGACTTCAACATAAATCCAGCCATACTGAACCTCTTTGAAGAGAAATTGATATGTACCATTGAATGAATTCGTACAGGATTTTGATTGTTGAACAAAACACCAGTTGCAAATACACTGAGGTCACCAATTAATACATGGGACCTACATAAAGTAAGAATCTTCTGTAAGTAAAAGGACACTGTCAGCAAGACAAAAAGGCAGTCCACAGAATGGGAAAAGATATTCACCAACCCCCCATTTGACAGAGGCCCCATCTCTAAAATTTACAAAGAAATCAAGAAGCAAGTCTCCAAAACACCAAAGGATCCAATTAAAATTGGGCTACAGAACTAAATAGAGAATTATCAATATAGGAGTCTAAAATGGCTGAAAGGCACTTAACGAAGTGCCCAATATCTCTAGTCATCAAGGAAATGTAAATCAAATAACTCTGTGATACCATCTTAATCTTGTTAGAATGGATAAAATCATAAGCACCAATGACAGTTTATGCTGGAGCCGATGTGGAGAATGGTGAACATTCCTTCACTGATAGTGGGAGTACCAACTTTTACAGCCACTTTGGAATTCAGTATTCCTTGGGAAAATGGGAATAAGCCTAACACAAGACGCAGTAATTCCTCTCTGTTCCAATATTTTCATCCAGTATTATTTGGAATAGTCATAACTTGGAAGCAACCTAGATGTCCCTCAACTTAAGAATGGAAAGAAAGCCGGGCAGTGGTGGCACATGCCTTTAATCCCTCCACTCGTGAGGCAGAGGCAGGTATATGTCTATGAGTTCAAGGCCGGGCTGGTCCAGCAGCTTCCAAAACAATATAGAGAAACCCTGTCTCATAAAACCAAAAAAAATCGAAAGAAAATGTGGTACATTTACAAAATGGAGTACTATTCAGTGAGACAAAACAATGGAAACTTGAAATTTTCAGCCAAATGGATTGTACTAGAAAAAAACATCCCAAGTAAGGTATCACAGCCACAAAAATACAAAAATTGTATATACTCACTCTTATATGGATTTTAGACATGGATCAGGGGAGTGCCAGCCTACAATCCCAGGGTCAGAGAGTCTGGAGAAGAGAATTTTCAGCCAATGAATGATGGAAGGAGAGGCAGACACCCACAGCAAAGTACTGAGCCGAACTCAAGGATCCCAGTGACAAAGAGGGAGGACTGATGTGCATAGGGGTCAAGACTGTGCTTGTTTAATCCACAGAAACAGCTGACCTGAACAAGGGGAAGCTATTGGACCACAGACTGGTGGCTTGGAATCCAGTATGGGACTGATCAAGTCTCCCTGAATGTAGATGTCAGTGAGGAGGCCTAGACAATCACTGTGGCCTTTGGTAGTAGATTAGTATTTATCCCTGGCATACAAATGGATTTTGAGTGGCCATCCACCAATAAGAGATGCTCTCTCAGGTTCAACAGTAGGGGAGATCCTAGGCCCTGCCATGGATAAAATAACAGACTCTGGATATCCCACATGGGGTTCCTCAAACTCCCTGGGGAAACAAGTGGGAATTGGGGAAGGGGGCAGATAAGGGTTGACTGGAGTGTGTGGGAGGAGAGAAGGGAGAGGGACAGGGCCCTGGGATTGACATGTGAACCTACCTTATTTTTTTACCATTTTTATTACTTTATTTTAAATAGCTTGATTCACATGTCAATAACAGTTCCTTCTCCCAACCCTCCTCCCACATCCCCTCACCATCCCCCCATCTCGCACCCTATCCCAACTTGTTTCCACATAGGGGATATCCAGAGTCTGTCACTTTGCTCAGTACAGTGTCTAGGCACTCCCTTATGAGTTCAGGCTGAGAGAGCATCCCTCTTTGTGTTATGGACACACGAAGTCCATTTGTATGCCAGGGATAAAAACTGATCTACTGCTTAGGGCCCCATAGGTGTCCCAGGGCTCCCCACTGACTCTAACACTCAGGGGGTCTGAATCAGTAACATGCTTGCCTCCCAGCTGTCAGACTGGGGTCCAAGAGCTCCCCGTGGTTCAGATCAGCTGTCTCTGCTGGTTTCACCAGACCATTATTACCAATTTGCTCATCACTCCTCTCTCTCTCTGTCACTGGGCTCCATGGGTTCAGTTCAGTGTTCAACTGTGGGTGTTTGCCTCTGCTTCCATCAGTCACTGGATGGAGTTTCTAGGATGGCATATAGGGTAGATGTCAAGTTCATTACCAGGAATGGGCATTTAATGTGGTCTCTCCACTATTGCTTAACCTGCCAGATGGTATCATCCCTTTAGATAACTAGAGGTCTGACTGGTACCAGATCTCTCTTCTATCCTATGACTCACTCTATTACGGTATTTCTCATCCTTTTCTCCCCCATACTACCCCCTCACTCAACCTTCCTGTTCCCCCATGACCTACTCTCTTTTCCTCTTCTCACCCTCAATTCTTCCCA
>NW_024431788.1:0-8681 GCF_017639785.1 Mesocricetus auratus
AGAACACTCGGATCCTTCTGCAGTAAAGCTTTAATGCATCTTGAGAGATAGATGATCAGCTTCTTAGAGGGAGACCCCAAGCTAAGAAACCCAGCCCCTTATATAAGCCTAGGAGCTCCGAGTGAGATGTGTAGAGCCGGGATTGGTGGTTTGCACATCACCCCAGATGACGTCACGGGAGAGGCACAGTTTAAACGGTTAACTCCAACTGACAGCGACAGTTAACTCTAACTGACAGCGACAGTTAACTCCAACTGACAGTGGATGTCAGCGCCATCTTCTAACGGCAATAGCGATAGCGAGGGCGGCTCCTCACATCTCCCCTATTCATTTATTTTTGAAGCAATAGGACACCCACAACTTTGGAGTGGAGATAGAGGTCAAATCCCCATGTGCAAATTCGGAACATGTACAAAGCTCCTCTCCAGGGTCTTATCCCCAGAGGAAGTCCTGACCAGTCCGATGTCTTTTTTCTGGGGGAAGGAGATCATGACATAGAACCTTCATGCAAGATGACTTATCTCCCAGGAGAAAGTCGTTATACCGCAGACCTCTCCTGTGCAGTGCTTAGCCTTGCAACTCCTTGGGCTGCTGAAGCCTACCCACTCTATCCCGTGCAATGAGACTAGCCTCGTGGGGTGCAAGAGCTGGGAGGCCAGCGACCTATTGCTTTAACATGGTTAACCAAATGTCAGGGGATGCTCCGTGTTCTAAGGCAGCAAGTGCTTGTGCCACCACCACTTTCTCCTTTTGTTTGGGCTCTGAGCGTACACACCATCCAAAGCATCAACACTATTCCACAGCAGAGAACTAGGCTAAATGATCCTACCCCCACCCATTCCTTAAAATAAGAAAATGCAGATGAAATCCAGGGGAGAGGTCTTCCATCAGAGAAAGATCCAGATGCGTCGAATTCACTTGCAGGATCGCCATTCTCAACTCACGGAGTGTCTGCTCAAACTCAAAAGTCCAATTCTGTAATAAATGTTGAGACAGAGCTTTTGACAGGTTAGCTGCTCTTGTAAAATTCTCATATTGTACTGAGTGACACAAAGGCCAGGCAACTTTGTTCACATCCCAATTTGGCCATCTGCCACAATATATCCAATTGTTCCTGAACCAAATTAATCTGTTGGTTTACCAACATCAGGCCTCCTTGTATCTGAGAATTGGCAGTGGCCTGTTTATCTAGGACCATGGTCACAGTGGCCTATAGTTCATTAATGGTTTGAGTTGTCTGCACAGTGGCAGAAAGTGCAAGGGCCGAGGCGGTAACCGAAGCAGTAACCGCGGCGGTGGCTATCAGGCCCACAATAATAGCAGAGATCCCAAAAATCTCGCTTTTCCCTAAACAAACTCAAATTACTTGGCGCCTCAACAGGAGCTGGAATAAATCGAGGCATGCGCATTACCAAAGCAAAAGGGTGCTTAATAGCATCCCAGCATAATGCATAAAAACAATTCTAAGCAGAACAATTTATTTCTTTCTGATTCTTACCTAAGGTATCATTACTCACAACCCAAATAAAGGGCAGCTGAATAATTAGTTCTCTTAAAAGGGGTATACTTAACATTGGAGGAGGACCAATCAGATGATCCAGAGCTCTGTCCCTCACTCAGACTGTTGCCTAATGCCCCTTTCCAATCAAAAGTAATCTGTCCCTTCTCACTATCATAGGAGAAAGATCAGTACAGCTTCCATTAATTCAAAAGGATTAGCATTAGATCTTTCTGGATCCATATGAATAAAATTATCCTTTAATGAAGAAATCACAGTAAAGCACAAGCTTCCTACTAATGACAAGGTTCTCTCATCCTGAAAACTCTGTATCTGAGGATCTAAAGGCAAAAAGGCAAGCCCCAACTCTCTATTATTTGTGAAAAATCTAGGGAACACCTGGGCATTCTGCATCACTGGCATCGGTAGGGGGAAGGTAGACATGATGGCCCACCGTAACTCTCCCATCATACTAGGAACCATCATCCCGAGTAGGAGAGTCTTCATCACCCACTTGGCCTCCATCCTTCTTATTCTGGAGTTGTGAAGGAGCTCTTCGAGTGAGTCTTTCAGGGATCCACAGGGGGTTTTCTTCCTCCTGTGGAAAAACACACACAGCTCCCCTGGATCTTATAAGAATAGGATCCGGGCCTTTCCAGAGATCAGTCAAGACATCTTTCCATTTTACCATTTCTTTTGGCCTATCAGGCTCTAAACTGTGGCGATCAGCCGCAGTGTGGCCTTGGGCATCACAGTTCAAGAAATTAAGGGTAAAAAGTGCCATGGATACAGCAACTCTTGGTACCGAGGGTAGAACATCCTCAATACTCCCCTTTTGTTTAATCAGATATGATTTGAGTGTACGATGGGCACGTTCCACAATGCCCTGTCCTTGAGGGTTATAAGGTAGGCCAGTTAGATGGGTAACATCCATTTGCCGACAAAACTGTCGGAATTTTTGAGAGGTATATGCTGGTCCATTGTCTGTTTTTAAAATTCTGGGTTTTCCCCAAGCACTCCAGGCCTCAAGGCAATGTTGAATCACATATGAGGCCTTTTCCCCTGTTAGGGGTGTGGCAAACATTACGCCAGAACAGGTGTCAACAGAAACATGAACATATTGAAGCCTTCCAAAAGAGGGAATATGAGTAACATCCATCTGCCACATCTGCAATGGTCTAATGCCACGTGGGTTTATTCCCATGTGGGGAGTAGGTAAGAATTCGCAGCAATTCTGGCATTGAGTAACAATTTCCCTAGCCTCTTTCCTGGATAGAGCAAAACGACGGCGCAAGGTCTCAGCCGTCACATGAAAGCGCTTATGGAATTCTTTTGCTGCTTGTGCATGGGTAGACAAGGCAGCGGCCACCAGCTTTGTAGCCTTGTCCGCTAAGTCATTCCCTAAGGACATGGGACCTGGGAGTCCAGAATGTGCTCGGACATGGGTAATGAAAACAGGAAATCTCCTATTTAACAAGGCAGCTTGTATCTTCTGAAAGATGTTAGCAACTCTGCTGGAGGATCTTATTATTCCAGCTATCTCAAGGAGATTAACTGCATTAACCACATAAGAGGAATCTGATACAATATTGAGGGGTCCTGGAAAAGCCTCAAGAACCTCCAGTACTATCAGACATTCTACAACTTGAGGTGAAGTTTCATTATATTGTTTAGATATAACCCTATCCTTGACCACATAAGCTCCCATACCAGTTTTTGATCCATCAGTGTACACCACAGTCCCATCTGGGAGTGGGTCTTTAGCTGTCACTTGTGGAAACACTATAGCCTGGTTTAGGGCAAACTGTAAAATTGGATGCTTTGGAAAATGATTATCAATTTGTCCTGAAAAGGAAGTAACTAAAACTGCCCAATCACTAGATGTGGCTGCCAAGGTCTGAACTTGTGCAGCAGTATAAGGCACAATCAAGGAATCAGGATCCCTGCCAAAATGTGTAACAGCTGCTTTTATTCCGCGAGCGCGAGCTGTGCAACAGCATCAGGGTACCAGTCAATAATCTTAGCAGGGGAAGCATTTGGATGAATCCAAAGTAATGGTCCATGTTGCCACAGGACTGCAGTTGGCAATTGAGCTGTCTTAAAAACACACAGATTAAAAGGTAGTGACTCCTCAATTCGTTGTAATTGTGCTTCCTGTAAGGCCTCTTCCACCATCTGTAAGGCTCGGTGGGCGGCAGGGGTAAATTTTCTGGGTGAGGAGATATGAGGCTCACCCTCCAGGAGATCGAAGAGGGGTTTTAGATCAGCAGATGGAATTTTTAAAAAGGGCCTCAACCAATTTATATCTCCCAGAAGTTTCTGAAAATCATTTAATGTTTGTAAGTGGTCTTTGCGAATTTCTATTTTCTGAGGAACTATATTTTTGGGAGTAATCTTTGAGCCCAAAAAGAGCCCTGTATCTGCAATTTGAACCTTTTCTGAGGCAATCTCTAATCCCCACTGTTTTAATTCAGCCACCAGCATGGGAAAAGCCTTTTGTAAAACATCTAACTCTTTGTGACAAATAAGAATATCGTCCATATAATGGATAACGATTAAAGATGTAAATTGCTTCCTAATTGGCTCCAAAGCCTCCTGCACATATAGCTGACATATTGTTGGGCTATTGGCCATGCCTTGCGGCAGTACCTTCCACTGAAATCTCTTGTCTGGTTCCATATGATTAAGAGAAGGGATAGTGAAGGCAAACCTTGGTCTATCCCGTGGGTAAAGTGGAATAGAGAAGAAACAATCCTTAATATCTATAATAATAAGCTTCCAATCTTGAGGAAGTGCAGAAAGCAAAGGAAGGCCTCTTTGAACAGGGCCAAAAAGATGCATCTGATTGTTAATGGCCCGCAGGTCGTGGAGTAATCTCCACTTCCCAGATTTCTTCTTAATAACAAAAATTGGTGTATTCCATGGGGAGGTAGAAGGCTCTAGATGCCCCAGCCGTTCCTGTTCTTGCACTAATCTTGTGACAGCCTCTAATTTTTCAGAGGATAGAGGCCATTGAGAGACCCATAACGGCTCCTCTGTTTTCCATGGTATGGGTCGTGAAGCCTCAACGGCCCCTAAATAAAACCCAGTCCTTTTCTACCCCGATTTCCGTGTTGTGTAATGGGTTTTATTCTGCCTTGTTCTTGCCTACCCAAGCCTCTACCATTTGTATACCCCATCTTTGCCATAATGGCTGATGCCTGGGGGAGTATTCATTAGTTAGGGTCATGCCCATGGCTTGTAACACATCTCGTCCCCATAAATTTACAGGGAGTGGCAACACATAGGGGGTAAAACATCCCTGTTTGCCTTCAGCATCCCGCCAGGTTAAGGCTGAGGCACTGATGGCAGGAGAGGACTGGTATCCAAGACCTTGTAGAGAATGAGATGAAACAACAGTGGGCCAAGACTTCGGCCACCAATGGAGTGAAATAATGCTTTTGTCTGCTCCCGAATCCATTATCCCTTCAAATTCTTTTCCATTAATTAACAATTTTATTGTAGGTCTCTCATTTAGGGGTATAGCCAGATAGGCTGAATCACTTCCAGAAGATCCCATAGCCCTTTTTTGTAAAGTGTAGGTTTCTCCATCCCCGAGGGAGGGCAGCAACACCAGTTGTGCAATTCTATCTCCCTGCTTTATAGAAAATACACCCCGAGGGCTAGAACAGAGAACTTGAATCTCCTCTTTATGATATGGGTCAACAATCCCAGGATATATAATGAGTCCCTGTAAAGTTAAGGAGCCACGGCCCAGAATAAGCCCAATGGTGGCAGGGGGCAAAGGTCCAGGGAATGGACTGGGACCGGTTGAACATTCATTTGGGGCATGAGTAAGAAGTCGGAGGCGGCACGCAAGTCCATTCCGGAGGTTCCTCGGAAACCTCTACTTCCTCTTGATTGCTTTTCTGAAATTGGTTCCCATATTTCTGAGGGCCCTGGGACCATGGGCCCCGTGACCCGTTTTTTGATTGGGGTACCTTGGATTCTTCAATAGGGGGCAGAAGCCTCCCTTTTACATCCCGGACTGACCTGCATTCGCTAGCCCTATGATAACCTTTACCACAACGATGGCCAAGCTTCGATTCTCTTGTTCTTTCAGGGGCTTGACAATCTTTCTTAAGGTGCCCCATTCTCCCACAATTAAAACAAGCTTTTCGATTAGATAAATCTCTATACCTGTGCGTTTGTAAAATGGCGGCAGCTAGTCCTGCATTGGTTAGGGGTCCCCCCAGCTCCCTGCACACTCTGAGCCAATCTTGTAAACCTTTGCTTTTGCGAGGGCGATAGCCGCTCGACATTCCTGGGTTGCTTGTTCATAGACAAGTTGCTCAATCAGGGGCATAGCTTGTTCTGAATCACCAAAGATGCGACTGGCGGCCTCTGTCATTCTGGCCACAAAGTCTGAAAATGGCTCTTGGGGTCCTTGGACAATCTTTGTAAGGTGTCCACTGGACTCTCCCCTTTTTGTGAGGGCCTTCCATGCTTTAATAGCGGCGGCCGACACCTGACCATAGACGCCCCAGATGTAGTTGGTTTGATTAAGGGCATGTTGACCCTGACCTGTCAGCATTTCAAATGTCCACTGCCTCTGATTCTCATCTTCAGCCGTGGCATTAACTCTAGCTTGTGCCTGGGCTGCATCATACCAGAGAGCCTTCCATTCCATGTATTGTCCCATGTTGGGAAGCACTGCTTTCACTGTCGTTTGCCAGTCAGTGGGAGTCATGGCAAAATTAGCAAGCCTTTCCACCTGTAATGTGGTAAAGTTAGCATTGACCCCATAATTACGAACGGATTCGGCCAATTCTTTAATTTGATTGTAATCTACGGGGTATGTACTCTTCCGCCTTCCACATTCTCGAATACTGGAAAAGCCATTTGTATTTTTCTCCGTTCCTCTAAAGGTAAAAAGGAGTCAGTACCAGTATTCAGCCGAAGCTCATATGGCGGAGGCGCTGAGGGGCGTGAGCCCGCCGGATTTATAGGCGGTGGCCTCACATTCATTTTTGTTTTCAGTGGCCGGTGTCTATCAGGGTGATATCTTTTTCCTCATACCGTGCCACCTCCCCCTCTAGACCACCTTCTTCGCTAGAATCCAGAGTGTCAGAATCAGAATTATCTAGCTCCAAGGCTTCTAGCTCTACTGCAGGGTATAGACTAGATTCTGGCTTTTTCTTTTTCTTAGATTTGTTAAGGGGTGAATGATAACTCCCTTCTTTCTCTCCCCCTTTCTTAACTTCCTGGGGAGGGCCTTTTTTCTTAGACATGTCTTTTCTTTTGTGAGCTCCCATTCTCTCACTCCGTTCAGTTTCTGACATGCTATCCTGAACTTCCTCTAAGGTTCCCTGACTTTCTATTATAGCAGGGTGACAGGCCTCATCCTCCAAGCAGTTTTTAACTAGCTTCCAAATGGCTTTGGTACCTAAGCAGAGATCTCCTTCTGCATGCTTCCTGTCTAGTTCTTTACCTAGCTTGTTCCATGAGGCCACAGTGAGGGACCCGGAACAAGCATACCATGGTGCCACTCTATCTACCTCCTTCACAAAATTTTGAAGTGTTCGTGGTGCAATTTTAAGATCTCTTTGTTTTAGCACAGTCTGTAAGGCTGTAACCACTGACTGTGACGACCCCATCGCGCTGACAGCTTATCTAAAAAACGCGCTCAACTCCGTTACCAGACTGACAGCACCAGACTGACAGCACCAGACTGACAGCACCAGACTGACAGCACCAGACTGACAGCGCCAGATGGACAGCGCCAGATGGACAGCGCCAGATGGACAGCGCCAGATGGACAGCGCCGTTCTGTCAGCACCAGCCACGATGAAGGAGAAGGACAAACAGGACTAGCACCAAAGCCTCCACTGACCCGTCCCACGGTGATGACAAACTAAGGCCAAAGTCGAGAAAAGGGTTGTTCAGGATAAAGCATACCTCTCTGAACCTACGTCCCTGCAGTTCTGAATCCGCCCCGTTTTCCGAGGGGTCTCCCGCGGCGCCGGCGATGTTGAAGAGTTCCCGGGTTTCGGCACCAGATGTCCCGCGCTACCGTCTCGCCAGCAAGAACGACGCAGAACACTCGGATCCTTCTGCAGTAAAGCTTTAATGCATCTTGAGAGATAGATGATCAGCTTCTTAGAGGGAGACCCCAAGCTAAGAAACCCAGCCCCTTATATAAGCCTAGGAGCTCCGAGTGAGATGTGTAGAGCCGGGATTGGTGGTTTGCACATCACCCCAGATGACGTCACGGGAGAGGCACAGTTTAAACGGTTAACTCCAACTGACAGCGACAGTTAACTCTAACTGACAGCGACAGTTAACTCCAACTGACAGTGGATGTCAGCGCCATCTTCTAACGGCAATAGCGATAGCGAGGGCGGCTCCTCACAGTCATCAAAATCTCCCAACCAAAAAAAGCACAGGTCCAGATGGCCTCAGTGCAGAATTCTACCAGAAATTCAAAGAACAGCTTATACCAATTCTTCTCAAAGTGTTCCACACAATAGAAGAAGAAGGGTCTTTGCCAAACTCTTTCTTTTTTTCTTTTAAATAGCTTGTTTTACATGTCAATCCCAGTTCCCTCTCCCTCCCCTCCTCCCGCACTCCCCTTCCACCCTCCCTCCCACCCTATTGCCAAATCCTTCCACATAGGGGATGTCTAGAGTCTATCATTTTACTCTTGGTAGGGTCAAGGCACTCACCTAAGAGTCCAGGCTGAGAGAGCATCTCTCTTTGTGCTATAGGCACAAAGGATAGACACTGATCCACAGCTCAGAGCCCCATAGGTTGTCCAGGCCTTCTCACTGACACTCACATTTGGGGGGTCCAGATCAGTCCCATTCTGGCCTCCACCCTGTCGGTCTGGGGTCAAAGAGCACACCCCTGTTCAGATCAGCTGTCTCTGCTGGTTTTGCCAGCCCATTCTTTGCCAATTTGCTGATCATTCCTCTCTCTCTGTCACTGGGTTCCTTGGGTTCAGTTCAGTGCTTAGTTGTGTGTTTGCCTCTGCTTCCATCAGTCCCAGGATGAAGGCTCCCGGATAGTTATAGACATCAAGTTCATTATCAGGAATGGGCATTCGAGGTGGTCCTTCCACTATTGCTTAGCTTGCCAAGTGATGTTATACCTTTAGATCACTCGAGGTCACTCTGGTGCCAAACTCTTTCTATGAGGCTTCAAT
>NW_024431789.1:0-503 GCF_017639785.1 Mesocricetus auratus
CAAAAAAGAACTCAGCAACAGAAAAACAAATATGACACCACCAGATTCTAGAGACTCCACACCAGCAAGACTCCAACATTCCAATGCAAATGAAGCAGAAGAGAATGACCTTAAAACCACTTTCATGAAAATGATAGAGGCCCTAAAAGAGGATATAAGAAAATCCCTCAAAGAAATGGAAGAAAAACACAAACCAAAAAATGCAAGAAATGGAAGAAAAAACAAACCAAAAAAATGCAAGAAATGGAAGGAAAAAACAAACCAAAATAGGCAGGAAATGGGAGAAGAAATGAAGCAAAAAATGCAAGAAATGGAAGAAAAACAAAGCAAAAAATTAAAGAAATGGAAGAAGAAACATACCAAAATGGCAGGAAATGGGAAAAGAAACAAAGAAAAAAATGCAAGAAATGGAAGAAAGAACAAACCGAAAAATTCATAAAAGGCAACAAATGGACGAAAAGATAAACTGAAAATTGGAAGAAGCAATGCAAACACTGCAAGTG
>NW_024431790.1:0-5903 GCF_017639785.1 Mesocricetus auratus
TTCTCTTCTATCTCTTGTATTCTATTGGTGATACTTGCATTTGTAGTTCCTGATCGTTTACCCAGCTTTTCTATTTCCAGCATCCCTTCATTCTGTGTTTTCTTTATCGTTTCTATTTCAGCTTCCAATCCTTCAACTGTTTGAGTTGTTTCCTTAATTTTTTTGTTTGTTTATTCATGGTGCTCTTTAGATTCTTTGAGAGATTTGTTTATTTCTTGAATTTATCCCCCATTTCATGGATTTTTTTGTTTGTTTTTTCTTGTATTTCTTTGAGGGATTTCCTCGTTTCTTCTTTGAGGGTCTCCATCATCATTATGAAATAATTTTTAAGGTGTGTCTCCTCTTCTTTGTCTATGTAGTGCTTTTCAGGTCTTGCTGGTGTTTGATCCTGGGATTCTGGTGGGGTCATGTTGGTGTTTCAATTGCTGAGTGATCTCTTATTATGTCTTCTTACCATCTCTTCTTCCAGTGGGTGATGCTGAGTCTTTTCTGTCTCCACTGGTCTCCTTCCTTCCTGCAGCTGAAGCTGGGGATGCTGAAGCTGGACTCGCTGGGGTTGGGGTCTTGGAGTGGCTGATGTCTTTCCTGTGTGGGCGGGTCTTCTGGATGCCAGGAGCGGCCCGGAAGATCGAGGGGATGGGTGATGGGTGGGCGGTCCCTGCCGGAGGCCCAATCTCACCTGAAGCTGGACTCGCTGGGGTTGTGGTCTTGGAGGCCTGAACTCTTTCCTGTGTGCGTGGGTCTTCTCTTCTTGAAGATTTTTAAGGGTATTCTCATCCTCATCTGTGTAGTGATGGTCAGATGTTGCTCATAAAAAGCCTCTAGACACTTTTACCATCATATATGTTTTTCTGTTGTTGAATATGTTCTTATACTATCATCTTCACATTCCTTCTTCCAGTGCATTCAGGTGGGTTCTCTACCTCTCCTGTTGAGTAACAGTTCAAGGCTCTTTTACAGTGGTTCCAAGCAGGTCCAATACTCTGCAAGGTATCACAGTGGGTGGCTGTGGGACTCCTTCTCTTGATGGGTGAGAGCAGGACAAGCACAGTGAATGTCAGTCGCCTCACTGTTTTTTGGTCTACCATGGTTGAGTAGACCTTCCTGCAGTCCACAGGCCAGGAGATCCCAGAGAGGACAAGGAGAAGTGTAGCCAGAAGCAGGGGCCCAATATCACCTCTATGCTGAGTGGGGGTGTGGGTTGCCAAGCGATATCAGAAGATTCTGATATCTAACTCAGAGTTTTGCCTCTCTGCCTGCCAAGTATTGGGATTAAAGGACTGCAACACCACCCTGACCATGCAAAGTTGTCAGGTTTTATTTAGAGAGAGTGTATAAGTGAAAGAGTATTGACTTAACTAGAACTCACTCTGTAGACCAGGATAGCCACAAACTAACAGACATGTGCATGCCTCTGTCTCCTGATCGCTGGAATTAAAAACATGTACCATCACTGCCTAGCTAGAAACAGTCTTAATTGAAGTTTGAAACTAAACCTGGCATTCGGGTAAATGAAAAAGAAAATCAGGAGATGTAATGGCTCAGTCTAACAATCTCTGCACTTCCGGTTTCAGATTTGGGATGAAAATTGTGAGTTTTGAGAAAATAATAGGACTGCTGCTAAATACAATGATATTGTTCTGGAGAGATAGCTCAGTGGTTTTAAGCAAAGACTGCTCTTGCTACTGGACCCAATTTGTTTACCTACATCCACATAATTAACAATTGTCCATAGCTCCAATTCTAGGGTATCTGATGCACTCTTCTACCTTTCTTGGTCCCCAGCAATCAATTTGCTAAACATTTGTACATTGTGGCAAAACATACATAGAAAATAAATATAAATTATTAAATATAATAATGTTCATGATGGCATCTTGTTGAGCACTGTCTAGGCAGTGCATTGCAATCCCTCCTCTTTGAAATATTGAAAGGAAGAGGGACTGAGGATGAAGACATTGAGTCCATCCTGTATTAAATATGAGATAACACTTTAAAATATATTAATAAATTATGTGTGATAACTAACTTGGCAGCATGAATTTGTAGGATTGTCAACCAAGTATTCATTGAATATCAACATTTCTCAGACTAAACTGTCTAATCTGCAATGTGGACTGAAGCCCTTTTCTTTCAGACAAAAATTTCTAGTCTTGAAAGCAATTCATCACCTGTTCTCAAGGACCAGTCTTATGGCATCAAATTGACAGTTCAATCTATTGTTGGCAATTGCATTGCAGCAGTTTTAGCAGATGAATGGAATGGAATTACCATCTAGGAATGTAAGTGAGAGATAGGACCTTGCCATGCATGATCCATGTCCTAAGTTCAATCTTAGTATTGGGGGAGAAAAGAATGAAAAATGAATCCTGTAACATCCTTCAGAGAGGCATAAAGAAAATTGGAGTTTTCATAGATGCTATTAAAAATTTCCATACCTGAATTCTTGGTCTTAATAGAGCATGACAGTCAATCGTTTGGTGGACAAAATTATCAAATGAAGGGCAGATATATGTAGAGACCCTACATGTAAAAATATATAAATTTAAATTTGATGGTTATAGTGATGGACTGGCAAGATCACTAAGTAAATAGTAGCAAGTTAGATAAGCAAACAGACTAGGGGTTATTTTTCATTTATTAGCCACCTCATTGAAGAGGAAATGGACATCACTAAATGAACCAAAAAATGATGAGGTTACATGCAGGGGTGTAGTGACTTTTCTCTAATCCAAGATCCAGGGAATTTGTGACAGAATACTCAAGAGGCCAAGGCATATTTTGGCTACATAAGATCGTACCTGAAAAAATAATGTACATAGAAATGAAGGAACAGGATGTTTGAGAGAGTAATCTGTGGAAATACGGGATGATTTGGTCCTGTGTGTTGTCATGTCTGGTCTCACAGAGATATCAGTTAGAGATATGAAAGGCTCCTCTGTTTGAGACACAAATGTGGATTTTCTGCAGCAGCCTGAACCCTCTCTTACCACTTAGTAATTGGAGACAATTATTGGTATCAGCACATGAAAGAGTTAGGTGTAAGTCAGCAATGCAATTCTAACTTGTAAACAATCAGTTACAAATATTTTGAATTATTCCTGTAGGGACTTACTGGGGTCTTAGGTCACTGGAGACTTAGTTTTCCTTTGAACAGTGTGCAGAAGCATGTTTATTATATTAGTGGGCCTGTCAAGTGGGTCTAGTCCAAGCATAGGAATTTGTCAAAGAGACTTTGATGGGTATTGGTTCCCAAACTTCCTAATGTTATGGCATATATGTGATGATGTCACTCCCGGAGAACTTGACAAAAATAAAGCAGACATTTGTAAGAAACCATTTCTCAGTATATTCTGAGATCTGCTGTGGTAAAAGAGCAGGATCAACCATTACACTCACTTCCTAGTCTTGGAAAGTTATGTTCACTTTCACAGGCAATTGATTTTTGTGCAGGCTCCTACCAAGCTGGCTATTCTGAAGCCTCCTCCCCAAACTGCTTTAGCTGGAGATTTCAGAGACACTCCTAACTACACCTGGTATCATTCCATTCAATCTGCAATGGACAAGGGTAGAGTGCATATGGATCTGTTTTGTTTTCCTTATATTTAAAATTGATTATAATTTGATCTAAGAAGCACAATGTGATGGCAAGATATCTATAATTGTCTAGACATATTAATTTGGATGAAAAGTAACAGGGTAGCAAGGCTTGAGGTCAAATCAGACACACATGGCATGGATTTCCCTGAAATTCCATTGTGTCCTAGAGACCATGGAATCCTGTGAGGTCACATGTGCTGTAGCAACACCAACCTCATTTGCAGGAGAGACTGACTAGAGAGGGGCAGAAGGCTGATATTCAGGCTCGGTTTAAACTGTCAAAGAAGAAAATCGAATAGATGCATCCTGTTTTCCAGTACAAGTTCATCCTATTTTCTAATACTGGCTAATGGTCCAGGCATTACCACACTGACATAAACATCTCGCACTGACAGAAGCATGATCTCATTTACCTAGTGTATTTAAACTGTGATGAAAGCCTGTATGTAAGACTGCTCCTACTCTACAATGAAGAAGCATCTTCTGTAACATGAACAGCTGCACATCTTCACTTTCCATTTCATTCTCCAGATATTCACCTGATATATTAGACTTGCTCATGGTGTGGCGATCCCATTGCGATTTGGAGAGACATGTAAAGAATGATAAAGTTAAGGAAAGAATGTTGACTGCAAAAGAATGAAGACTCAAAAAAGAGAAGGGAGAGTCGTGTGAAGGAAAGGAATTGAAAAAATGTACCTCAACTTCTAACAGTTAGTAAAATTGAATAGTTAAATCCACAGGCTTTCTCCCAACACCAAAGTCAGGAAAGAAAGAGGAACCTGAGAGACTGACCTCGGAGGTTAGTTTGGTTGCTGTCTTGAGGGTCCTTTTTGGTGGATGTCGATTTTCGGTGGAGAAGCCGTGTTTGGCGGTACACCTTTGCCATAGGCTGGCCAAGCGTGGTAACTACAGAGAAGATTCCTCTCATCAACAAAAATCAATTCGAGGTGATTTTTACAACTCAGTACTTTGTAATTGGTGATAAGAATATCTAATTATACAATGGCAGACCTGAGGTTTTTTTCATTTGCTATCTACCTTATTGAAGGAGTGAATCAAAGCTGTCACAAATTCTCCTCTGACATGAATGTGGGTCAGGGTGCCAAGTCTCAGACTTTGGATTTTAATATATCTGGTTTCAGATTCCTCAATTTTTTCTAGAATCTCTCCATCTGATGCTTTCTGAGAAGTATATTTGTATGTGTTTCAGTTGAGGGATTTGAGAATTTTTAATTTTACTTTGTGTTTGAGAAGCCATGAATGGAGACTCTACAGCTGTGAATAAATCTGAGGCAGTTGTTTCTTTTTTATGTGAAGTATGTGCTGAGGGTCCAGGGAAAACAAACTGGCTGAGACACACAAATACCTTCAGAAATGAGAGAACTGAGATCCCTTGTGCGGGAATCTCAAATCTGGTTCAAAATCCACTGGTGTGTCACAGAGTCACAGTCAAGGAGCATTCTGAAACATTTTTAGGGCTCAGAGAGATCTGCATACCCTCTATGGTTTGTCATAATGCAAATTTACTTGTGATCGTCACCCTATAGTGGCTACTAGAGAGCTATCACGAACCCCAGCCCTCCTCAAAAAAGGAGGTGAAACAGCAGATAGAGACTCTGAATATCTAGCTAGAGCAAGTGACCAGATAAATAAAGGAGCTCTGTCTTCATCATTGAAGGACACCATGACAATACTTATTCATTATTTCCAATGCCATGGTGACCATTTGACTCCAAAATTTCATCCTTATTTTATGTCATCTAAGATATGAGCTTCTGTGTGTATACACATTGAGGGTGTCACTTTTCCCAACACAGTATCTGTAAATGCTTCCCAGAAGCAGAACCTTATTGGGTCCCAGCCCCTATGGAGTCTCTGTGAATTCCTGGTCAGCCAACAGGTGCATCCTCTTTTCCAGTCAAGTGCATACTGTCTCCTAGTCCTAGCTTTCTGGCCCGGACTTCTCCCACTGACATCAACATCTTGCACTGAGTGAATAATGAGCTCATCTACCTGGCATTTTTGAACTGTGCTGTAAGCCTGTATATAAGATAAGACTGCTCCCTCTCTCCAATGAAGAAGATTCCTCTTACATGAACAGTCAGATATCTTCTCTTTCATTATGTCTCCAGGCTTTCAACTGATATATTAGACTTGCTCATGGCATGGAGGTCCCAATGAAATTTTGAGAGACTCTGAAATATTGAAAAAGTTCAGGAAAGAAAGTAGATTAGAAAAGAAAGAAGACTCAAAAAGAGATAGGAGAGACTTGGGAAGGAAAGGAATTGAAAGCACACATC
>NW_024431791.1:0-4404 GCF_017639785.1 Mesocricetus auratus
GTGTTTATCAATGAACGTAATCACAGAGTGCTGTGTTTATCTCTAAATATTAATCAAAGCATGTATGTTTATCTGTAAATATTAATCATAGAGTGTGTGTTTATCTCTAAATATTAATAACAGTGTGTGTGTGTTTATTTCAAATTAATAATAAAAGATTGAGTGTTTATCTCTAAATATTAATAACAGAGTGTGTGTTTATCTCTAAAAATTAATAATAGAGTTGTGTTTCTCTCTAAATATTAATCATAGAATGTGTGTTTATCGATAAATATTAATCTTTGAGTGTGTGATGATCTAAATATTAACCACAGAGTTTGTGTTTATCTCTAAATATTAATCATACAGTGTATTTATCAATAAATGTTAATCACAGAGTGTGTGTTTATCCCTAAATATTAGTCACAAAGTGTGTGCTTAACTGGAAATATTAATCACAGAGTGTATTTATCCCTAAGTATTAATCACAGAGTGTGTGTTTATCTCTAGATATTAATCATAGATGTGTGTTTATCGCTAAATATTAATCATCAAGTGCATGTTTATCTCTAAATATTGATCACACAGTTAAATTATCTGTAAATTTTAATCATAGAGTGTTTATCTGTAATACTAATCATAGAGTGTGTGCTTATCTCTAATTATTAATCATAGAGTGTTTATCTCTAAATATTAATCACAGATTGTGTGTTTATCTCTAATTATTAATCATAGAGTGTTTATCTCTAAATATTAATCACAGAGTGTGTTTATCTGTAAGTATTAATTATATAGAGTGTGTTTATCTCTAAATATTAATCATAGAGTGTGTGTTTTCCTCTAAATATCAATCATGGATTATGTTTTATTTCTCTGCTCCTTGTATTCCTTATATATTTCTAATATGTGTTTTATTACCAATTTGTAAATTATTTCTATTTCCTTGTTTATTTTCAATGTCTGTGTTATTTCTATTTCCTCATTGATTTTTAATTCCTGATTTACTTTAGATTCCTTATTTAGTTCCAATTTGTAATTTATTTCCAATTTCTCAATAATTCTAATTCCTGGTATTTTTGATTTATTTCCAGTTCCTGATTCATTTGTAATTCGTGATTTATTTCTAATTCCTGGTTTATTTCTGATTCCTGATTCATTTCTAATTCCTGATTTATTTCTAATCCTTAATTTGTTTCTAATTCCTGATTTATTTCGTATTTGATTTATTTCTCCTTTGCTTTGTCTCCAGGCTTCTCTGCATAAATTTCCAGGCACCCGTGGCAACTGAGTTGCACCAAGAGGGGAAATAAACCAGGCATTAAAATGTTGTTTAAAACTGTTAATAGTAATGCATGCGTGATGTATAACAAACACACAACACAGAACATGAAACACAGGTGCACACAACACACTGCTGATACATCCCTAGATCAGCGGGCTGGGCTGCGGTCCAGCAGCATTCTGAGAGACGTAGTCCAGGAGGAATTCTGGGAAACGTAGTCTAGGAGGAATTCTGGGAAACGTAGTCCAGGAGGATTCTGTGAAATGTGATTCAGGAGGATTCTAGGAATCGTAGTTCTCTAGGAATTCTGGGAAATTTAGTCCTGAGGGAATTTCAGGAAACGTAGTCCAAGATGATTCTGTGAAACGTAGTCCAGGAGGATTCTGGGAATATTGATCACAGAGTGTGTGTTTATCTCTCATTATTAATGATAGTGTGTGTGATTATCTCAAAATATGAATTATAGACAGTTTATCTCTCAATATTAATCATAGATGTGTTTATCTCTAAATAATAATCATAGTGTTTATCTTCTAAATATTAATCATGGAGTGTGTGTTTATCTCTAAATACTAATCATAGAGTTTGTGTTTATCACTAAATATTAATCATAGTGTGTTAATCTCTAAATATTAATAACAGAGTGTTTATCTCTAAATATTAATCATGGAGTGTGTGTTTACCTCTAAATATTAATCACAGAGTGTGTGTTTATCTTCTAAATATTAATCATAGAGTGTGTGTTTATCTCTAAATATTAATCATAGAGTGTGTGATTTATCTCTAAATATTAATCATAGAATGTTTTATCTCTAAATATTAAATCATAGAGTGTGCGTGTATCTCTAAGTATTAATCATAGATAATGTGTTTATCTCTAAATATTAATCATAAAGTGTGTGTTTATCTTAATTATTAATCATAGTGTGTATTTATTTCTAAATATTTATCACAGAGTGTGTGTTTATCTCTAAATATTAATTGTAGACTGTGTGTTTATCTCTAAAAATTAATTATAGAGTGAATTTAACTCAAAATATTAATCATAGGGTGTGTGTTTATCTCTAAATATTAATCATAGAGTGTTTGTTTATCTCTAAATATTAATCATAGATGTGTGTTTATCGAAACATTAATCATAGAGTGTGGGTTTATGTAACTATTAATCATAGAATTGTGTTTATTTAAATATTAAACATATGTGTGAGTTTGTCTCTACATTTTTATCAAAGGGTGTGTTTATCTCTAACTATTAATCATAGTTTGTGTTAATCTCCAAATATTAATAACAGTATTTGTGTTTATCTCTAAATATTAATCATAGATGTGTGTTTATCTCTAAATATTAACCATATAATGTGTGTTTATCTGTAAGTATTAATCATAGAGTGAGTGTCTATCTTCTACATATTAATCATAGTGTGTGTGGTTACCTCTAAATATTAATAATAGTATGTGTGTGTTTATCTCTAAATATTAATCACATAGTGTGTGTATCTCTAAGTATTAATCATAGATCGTGTATTTATCTCTAAATATTAATCATAGAGTCTATTTATTTCTAAATATTAATCATAGAGTGTATGTTTATCTATAAATATTAATAATAGAGAGTGTGTTTTTCTCTAATTATTAATCAAATAGTGTATTTATCTCTAAATATTTATCACAGAGTGTGTGTTTATCTCTAAATATTAACTATGGAGTGTATTTATCTCTAAATATTAATCACAGAGTGTGTGTCTATCTCTAAATATTAATCATAGTGTTTGTGCTTATAACTAACTATTAATCATAGTGTGTGTGTTTATCTGTAAATATTAATTATAGAGAGTGTGTTTATCTCTAATATAACCAGAGTGTGTGTACATTACTAAATATAAATCTTAGAGTGTGTGTTTATTCCTAAATATTAATCATAGAGTGTTTGTTTATCTCTAAATATTAATCACATAATGTGTGTATCTCTAAATATTAATCATAGAGTGTGAGTTTGTCTCTACATATTAATCACAGAGTGTGTGTTTATCTTCTAAATATTAATCATAGAGTCTGTGTTTATCTCTAAGTATTAATCATAGATCATGTGTTTGTCTGTAAATATTAACCATGGTGTGTAGTTAACTCTAAATATTAATCATAGAGTGTGTGTTTTCACTAAATGTTAATCATAGGGTGTGTTTTGATCTCTAATATTTCTCATGAAGTGTGTGATTATCTCTAAATATTAACAACAGAGTGTGTGTTTATGTGTAAATATTAATCACAGGGTGTGTGTTTGACTCTAAATATTAATCACTGAGTGTATTTATCTCTATATATTAATCACAGAGATGTGTTTATCTCTGAATATTAATCATAGAGTGTGTGTTTTCTCTAAATATTAATCACAGAGAGTGTGTATATCTATAGTATCAATCATAGACAGTGTATTTATCTCTAAATATTAATCATAGTGTGTGTGTTTATTTCTAAATATTGATCATAGAGGGCGGGTATATCTCTAAATATCAATTATAGATTGTGACTTTATCTCTAATTATTAATCATAGATCGTGTGTTTATCTCTGAATATTAATCATAGAGTGTATTTATCTCTAAATATTAATAATGGAGTGTGGGTTTATCTCTAAGTAATCATCATAGATCTTGTGTTTATCTCTAAATATTAATTATTGAGTGTATTTATCTCTAAATATTAATAATAGTGTGTGTGCTGATCTCTACATATTAATCATAGAGAGTATTTATCTCTAAATATTAATCATGGTGTGTGTGTTTACCTCTAAATATTAATCATAAAGTGTGTGTTTTTCTCTAATATTAAGCATAGTGTCGAAGTGTATCTCTAAATATTGATCTTACAGTTGTTTTTATCTCTAAATATTAATCATAGAGTGTTTATCAGTAATATTAATCATAGTGTATGTTTTTTCTTCTAAATAAAAATCTAGAGTGTGTGTTTATCTCTAAATATTGATCACAGTGTGTGTGTGTATCACTGAATATTAATCATAGAGTGCAGGTTTTTCATCTACATATTAATCATAGAGTGTGTGTTTATCTATAAATTTTAATCATAGAGTGTGTTTATCTATAAATATTAATCATAAAAAGTGTGTTTATCTGTAAAGTTTAATAAT
>NW_024431792.1:0-1077 GCF_017639785.1 Mesocricetus auratus
AACTCACTGTTTTTCCTGGGCTGGGATGGACTGTGAGCATCTCTCCTCCCTCAACATCCTGTGTGCTACATTATGAGATGCAAGATATGTCTGAGCATTACTCATATGTACACAATAATTTCTGAGAGCTCTTTGGCTCCTGTATGTAAAACAATGCTGCTCTGAACCACCTGAAATACAAAGATCAGAATATCTTCGTTAATGGATCTATGAGACCCAATCACTGCCATGAACCTGCTCTTTAATCTAAGAGCTGTGCCACAACTTTCACAGGCAATTCACCTGTCTTGAATTAAGAAGTTTGATGCAGGAGGATTGTTTGAGATATTTCTTATTGTTATAGGTTTCCTGAGGATGCAGGGCAGTTGATAGATTCTTTTTCTAACATGTAATCTTTTAATGTAGCTGGTTTCAGAGTATACCTTCAAATGTGGTTCAGGGATACACTGTCCAGTAACTGATAGAAGCAGATGCATTGATGTATATACAGGAATTGTGCTGAGGTCTGACTTTTTTTCAAAGAAATGGGAGAAGTTATTCTATATGGCATGGAGTCATGATGGTATTACATATAGACAATTGACTTTAGGTTTTGGAGATTATGGATGCTGGACCAAAAATCAGGGAAGCTGCATGTTATATCCCTAGGACCTCGGCTGCATGTGTGTGACAATTGTGTAGCATGTTCTCTTAGTAAAGTTTCTAAGATGAAAGCAGAATTTTGCGTGGCATTTAGCTGATTTTGGTCACCTGTTCCCTAGCAGGATTACCTGCTCTTGTCTTGAGGTAAGGATAGTAATTCATTCCGGCCGCTATTTCATGTGCCACATTGTGTGGGAGCCCATTGAAGGCTTTCTGAAAGAGACAGATGAGGAGTGAATGGAGATTGGCTACTTTGGAATGAGGAGCAATGGGAAGAATGGAAAAATTGTTGGTATGTAAAATAATTGAAAAAAGGTATTCAAGTGATATAAAAAAGCCACTAAAAATAAAAAAGAAAGTAACAAACTTTTAGAATATTTGCAGGATAGAATTCACTAGAAGAGGGTTGGATTTACTTAACAATGAATCTCATCT
>NW_024431793.1:0-1214 GCF_017639785.1 Mesocricetus auratus
CCATAAAAGGAAGGAAAGATAGAAAATCCTGGTTGCATACTCTACAGACACAAAGGCACCATGGATGGCAGCCCAGACTACTAAACATATCAAAGCTTTCGATTATAATAGATGGAGAAAAGAAGATATTACACAACAAAACCAGATATAAGCAATACATATCCACTAATCCAGCCCTACAGAAAGTACTGGAAGGAAAACTCCAACCTAAGGAAGCTAACAACACATAGAAAAACAAAGGCAATAAGTAACTCCTCTTTATCAAAAGCCAAAACAAAAAGCTAGTGTCCAAAACATCTTAAAATTGGGGCACAGAACTAAATATAGATATCTGAATAGAGCAGGCTAAAAGGGCTGAAAAACCCTTAAGAAAGTGGGCAACATTCTTAGCCATCATGAAAAGGCAAATGAAAACAACTCTGAGATACCATATTTCTCACGTTAGAATGGCTAAAGTCAAAAACACCGATGACAATTTATGCTGCAGAGGATATGGAAAAAGCGGCACATTCCTCCACTGCTAGTTTGAGTGCCAACTTGTATGGCCAATTTAGAAATCAGTATGGAGATCCCTCGGGAAAATGGGAATCAATCCAGCACAAGATCCAACAATTCCACTGGTAGTCATATACCCAAATATGCACATTCATACAAACAGAGCTTTTGGTCACTATGTTCATAACAGGTTTATTTGTAATATCTAGATCCAGAAAGAAACTTAGATGCCCCTATGGCTGATACATTTGCACAATGGAGACCTACTCAGAAGGAAAATACAATGGAATCTTTAAAGTCTTAAGGAAGTGAATGGAATAACAAGAAGAAAATCGTCCTGAGAAAGTTAGCCCAATCACAAAATGATTAATATAGTTTGTACTCACTCATAAATGAATTTTAGACAAAGAGCATAGGATTACCCACCTACAATGGATGCAGCCAGAGATCTTGTAAACAAGGAAGACCCTAAGAGTGGCATGCATTGTCCCTCAGAGAAGGGCAAATGGTCAAGATCCCCTAAGCATAGGGGGAGAGGAGAGGGAGCTAAAAGAAAGGGAAAAATAGAAGAGGAGGAGATAGGAGAACATGAGCAAACAGGATGTATGAGGAAGAATAAAGTAGAGCAAGATAAGAGACATCATAGAAAGAGCCATTATATGTTTAAAGAGAAATCTGGCACTAGGGAAATGTCCAGAGGTCTACATCTATGACATCAA
>NW_024431794.1:0-68922 GCF_017639785.1 Mesocricetus auratus
TAGTTTCACAACCAGTGTTGTATTGTTACTTTTCATGAAATTAAGCATGTAGTTTCTCACACAGTGTTGTATCGTTAGTTTTCATGAAGTTAAGCAACTAGTTTCACAACCAGTGTTGTATCGTTACTTTTCATGAAATTAAGCATGTAGTTTCTCACACAGTGTTGTATCGTTAGTTTTCATGAAGTTAAGCAAGCTAGTTTCACAAACAGTGTTGTATCGTTACTTTTCATGAAATTAAGCATGTAGTTTCTCACACAGTGTTGTATCGTTAGTTTTCATGAAGTTAAGCAAGCAGTTTCACAAACAGTGTTGTATCGTTACTTTTCATGAAATTAAGCATGTAGTTTCTCACACAGTGTTGTATCGTTAGTTTTCATGAAGTTAAGCAAGCAGTTTCACAACCAGTGTTGTATCGTTACTTTTCATGAAATTAAGCATGTAGTTTCTCACACAGTGTTGTATCGTTAGTTTTCATGAAGTTAAGCAACTAGTTTCACAACCAGTGTTGTATCGTTACTTTTCATGAAATTAAGCATGTAGTTTCTCACACAGTGTTGTATCGTTAGTTTTCATGAAGTTAAGCAACTAGTTTCACAACCAGTGTTGTATCGTTACTTTTCATGAAATTAAGCATGTAGTTTCTCACACAGTGTTGTATCGTTAGTTTTCATGAAGTTAAGCAAGCTAGTTTCACAACCAGTGTTGTATCGTTACTTTTCATGAAATTAAGCATGTAGTTTCTCACACAGTGTTGTATCGTTAGTTTTCATGAAGTTAAGCAAGCAGTTTCACAAACAGTGTTGTATCGTTACTTTTCATGAAATTAAGCATGTAGTTTCTCACACAGTGTTGTATCGTTAGTTTTCATGAAGTTAAGCAAGCAGTTTCACAAACAGTGTTGTATCGTTACTTTTCATGAAATTAAGCATGTAGTTTCTCACACAGTGTTGTATCGTTAGTTTTCATGAAGTTAAGCAACTAGTTTCACAACCAGTGTTGTATCGTTACTTTTCATGAAATTAAGCATGTAGTTTCTCACACAGTGTTGTATCGTTAGTTTTCATGAAGTTAAGCAAGCAGTTTCACAAACAGTGTTGTATCGTTACTTTTCATGAAATTAAGCATGTAGTTTCTCACACAGTGTTGTATCGTTAGTTTTCATGAAGTTAAGCAAGCAGTTTCACAAACAGTGTTGTATCGTTACTTTTCATGAAATTAAGCATGTAGTTTCTCACACAGTGTTGTATCGTTAGTTTTCATGAAGTTAAGCAACTAGTTTCACAACCAGTGTTGTATCGTTACTTTTCATGAAATTAAGCATGTAGTTTCTCACACAGTGTTGTATCGTTAGTTTTCATGAAGTTAAGCAACTAGTTTCACAACCAGTGTTGTATCTGTTACTTTTCATGAAATTAAGCATGTAGTTTCTCACACAGTGTTGTATCGTTAGTTTTCATGAAGTTAAGCAAGCAGTTTCACAACCAGTGTTGTATCGTTACTTTTCATGAAATTAAGCATGTAGTTTCTCACACAGTGTTGTATCGTTAGTTTTCATGAAGTTAAGCAAGCAGTTTCACAACCAGTGTTGTATCGTTACTTTTCATGAAATTAAGCATGTAGTTTCTCACACAGTGTTGTATCGTTAGTTTTCATGAAGTTAAGCAAGCTAGTTTCACAACCAGTGTTGTATCGTTACTTTTCATGAAATTAAGCATGTAGTTTCTCACACAGTGTTGTATCGTTAGTTTTCATGAAGTTAAGCAAGCAGTTTCACAACCAGTGTTGTATCGTTACTTTTCATGAAATTAAGCATGTAGTTTCTCACACAGTGTTGTATCGTTAGTTTTCATGAAGTTAAGCAACTAGTTTCACAACCAGTGTTGTATCGTTACTTTTCATGAAATTAAGCATGTAGTTTCTCACACAGTGTTGTATCGTTAGTTTTCATGAAATTAAGCAAGCAGTTTCACAAACAGTGTTGTATCGTTACTTTTCATGAAATTAAGCATGTAGTTTCTCACACAGTGTTGTATCGTTAGTTTTCATGAAGTTAAGCAACTAGTTTCACAACCAGTGTTGTATCGTTACTTTTCATGAAATTAAGCATGTAGTTTCTCACACAGTGTTGTATCGTTAGTTTTCATGAAGTTAAGCAAGCTAGTTTCACAACCAGTGTTGTATCTGTTACTTTTCATGAAATTAAGCATGTAGTTTCTCACACAGTGTTGTATCGTTAGTTTTCATGAAGTTAAGCAACTAGTTTCACAACCAGTGTTGTATCGTTACTTTTCATGAAATTAAGCATGTAGTTTCTCACACAGTGTTGTATCGTTAGTTTTCATGAAATTAAGCAAGCAGTTTCACAAACAGTGTTGTATCGTTACTTTTCATGAAATTAAGCATGTAGTTTCTCACACAGTGTTGTATCGTTAGTTTTCATGAAGTTAAGCAACTAGTTTCACAACCAGTGTTGTATCGTTACTTTTCATGAAATTAAGCATGTAGTTTCTCACACAGTGTTGTATCGTTAGTTTTCATGAAATTAAGCAAGCAGTTTCACAAACAGTGTTGTATTGTTACTTTTCATGAAATTAAGCATGTAGTTTCTCACACAGTGTTGTATCGTTAGTTTTCATGAAGTTAAGCAACTAGTTTCACAACCAGTGTTGTATCGTTACTTTTCATGAAATTAAGCATGTAGTTTCTCACACAGTGTTGTATCGTTAGTTTTCATGAAGTTAAGCAAGCTAGTTTCACAACCAGTGTTGTATCGTTACTTTTCATGAAATTAAGCATGTAGTTTCTCACACAGTGTTGTATCGTTAGTTTTCATGAAGTTAAGCAACTAGTTTCACAACCAGTGTTGTATCGTTACTTTTCATGAAATTAAGCATGTAGTTTCTCACACAGTGTTGTATCGTTAGTTTTCATGAAATTAAGCAAGCAGTTTCACAAACAGTGTTGTATCGTTACTTTTCATGAAATTAAGCATGTAGTTTCTCACACAGTGTTGTATCGTTAGTTTTCATGAAGTTAAGCAACTAGTTTCACAACCAGTGTTGTATCGTTACTTTTCATGAAATTAAGCATGTAGTTTCTCACACAGTGTTGTATCGTTAGTTTTCATGAAGTTAAGCAACCAGTTTCACAACCAGTGTTGTATCGTTACTTTTCATGAAATTAAGCATGTAGTTTCTCACACAGTGTTGTATCGTTAGTTTTCATGAAGTTAAGCAAGCAGTTTCACAACCAGTGTTGTATCGTTACTTTTCATGAAATTAAGCATGTAGTTTCTCACACAGTGTTGTATCGTTAGTTTTCATGAAGTTAAGCAAGCAGTTTCACAACCAGTGTTGTATCGTTACTTTTCATGAAATTAAGCATGTAGTTTCTCACACAGTGTTGTATCGTTAGTTTTCATGAAATTAAGCAAGCAGTTTCACAAACAGTGTTGTATCGTTACTTTTCATGAAATTAAGCATGTAGTTTCTCACACAGTGTTGTATCGTTAGTTTTCATGAAGTTAAGCAACTAGTTTCACAACCAGTGTTGTATCGTTACTTTTCATGAAATTAAGCATGTAGTTTCTCACACAGTGTTGTATCGTTAGTTTTCATGAAGTTAAGCAAGCTAGTTTCACAACCAGTGTTGTATCGTTACTTTTCATGAAATTAAGCATGTAGTTTCTCACACAGTGTTGTATCGTTAGTTTTCATGAAGTTAAGCAACTAGTTTCACAACCAGTGTTGTATCTGTTACTTTTCATGAAATTAAGCATGTAGTTTCTCACACAGTGTTGTATCGTTAGTTTTCATGAAGTTAAGCAAGCAGTTTCACAAACAGTGTTGTATCGTTACTTTTCATGAAATTAAGCATGTAGTTTCTCACACAGTGTTGTATCGTTAGTTTTCATGAAGTTAAGCAAGCAGTTTCACAACCAGTGTTGTATCGTTACTTTTCATGAAATTAAGCATGTAGTTTCTCACACAGTGTTGTATCGTTAGTTTTCATGAAGTTAAGCAACTAGTTTCACAACCAGTGTTGTATCGTTACTTTTCATGAAATTAAGCATGTAGTTTCTCACACAGTGTTGTATCGTTAGTTTTCATGAAGTTAAGCAAGCAGTTTCACAAACAGTGTTGTATCGTTACTTTTCATGAAATTAAGCATGTAGTTTCTCACACAGTGTTGTATCGTTAGTTTTCATGAAGTTAAGCAAGCTAGTTTCACAACCAGTGTTGTATCGTTACTTTTCATGAAATTAAGCATGTAGTTTCTCACACAGTGTTGTATCGTTAGTTTTCATGAAGTTAAGCAAGCTAGTTTCACAACCAGTGTTGTATCGTTACTTTTCATGAAATTAAGCATGTAGTTTCTCACACAGTGTTGTATCGTTAGTTTTCATGAAGTTAAGCAAGCTAGTTTCACAACCAGTGTTGTATTGTTACTTTTCATGAAATTAAGCATGTAGTTTCTCACACAGTGTTGTATCGTTAGTTTTCATGAAGTTAAGCAAGCAGTTTCACAACCAGTGTTGTATCGTTACTTTTCATGAAATTAAGCATGTAGTTTCTCACACAGTGTTGTATCGTTAGTTTTCATGAAGTTAAGCAAGCAGTTTCACAACCAGTGTTGTATCGTTACTTTTCATGAAATTAAGCATGTAGTTTCTCACACAGTGTTGTATCGTTAGTTTTCATGAAGTTAAGCAAGCTAGTTTCACAACCAGTGTTGTATCGTTACTTTTCATGAAATTAAGCATGTAGTTTCTCACACAGTGTTGTATCGTTAGTTTTCATGAAGTTAAGCAACCAGTTTCACAACCAGTGTTGTATCTGTTACTTTTCATGAAATTAAGCATGTAGTTTCTCACACAGTGTTGTATCGTTAGTTTTCATGAAGTTAAGCAACTAGTTTCACAACCAGTGTTGTATCGTTACTTTTCATGAAATTAAGCATGTAGTTTCTCACACAGTGTTGTATCGTTAGTTTTCATGAAATTAAGCAAGCAGTTTCACAAACAGTGTTGTATCGTTACTTTTCATGAAATTAAGCATGTAGTTTCTCACACAGTGTTGTATCGTTAGTTTTCATGAAGTTAAGCAAGCAGTTTCACAACCAGTGTTGTATCGTTACTTTTCATGAAATTAAGCATGTAGTTTCTCACACAGTGTTGTATCGTTAGTTTTCATGAAGTTAAGCAACAAGTTTCACAACCAGTGTTGTATCGTTACTTTTCATGAAATTAAGCATGTAGTTTCTCACACAGTGTTGTATCGTTAGTTTTCATGAAGTTAAGCAAGCTAGTTTCACAACCAGTGTTGTATCGTTACTTTTCATGAAATTAAGCATGTAGTTTCTCACACAGTGTTGTATCGTTAGTTTTCATGAAATTAAGCAAGCAGTTTCACAAACAGTGTTGTATCGTTACTTTTCATGAAATTAAGCATGTAGTTTCTCACACAGTGTTGTATCGTTAGTTTTCATGAAGTTAAGCAACTAGTTTCACAACCAGTGTTGTATCGTTACTTTTCATGAAATTAAGCATGTAGTTTCTCACACAGTGTTGTATCGTTAGTTTTCATGAAGTTAAGCAAGCAGTTTCACAAACAGTGTTGTATCGTTACTTTTCATGAAATTAAGCATGTAGTTTCTCACACAGTGTTGTATCGTTAGTTTTCATGAAGTTAAGCAAGCTAGTTTCACAACCAGTGTTGTATCGTTACTTTTCATGAAATTAAGCATGTAGTTTCTCACACAGTGTTGTATCGTTAGTTTTCATGAAATTAAGCAAGCAGTTTCACAAACAGTGTTGTATCGTTACTTTTCATGAAATTAAGCATGTAGTTTCTCACACAGTGTTGTATCGTTAGTTTTCATGAAGTTAAGCAAGCAGTTTCACAACCAGTGTTGTATCGTTACTTTTCATGAAATTAAGCATGTAGTTTCTCACACAGTGTTGTATCGTTAGTTTTCATGAAGTTAAGCAACTAGTTTCACAACCAGTGTTGTATCGTTACTTTTCATGAAATTAAGCATGTAGTTTCTCACACAGTGTTGTATCGTTAGTTTTCATGAAGTTAAGCAAGCTAGTTTCACAACCAGTGTTGTATCGTTACTTTTCATGAAATTAAGCATGTAGTTTCTCACACAGTGTTGTATCGTTAGTTTTCATGAAGTTAAGCAAGCAGTTTCACAAACAGTGTTGTATCGTTACTTTTCATGAAATTAAGCATGTAGTTTCTCACACAGTGTTGTATCGTTAGTTTTCATGAAGTTAAGCAAGCTAGTTTCACAACCAGTGTTGTATCGTTACTTTTCATGAAATTAAGCATGTAGTTTCTCACACAGTGTTGTATCGTTAGTTTTCATGAAGTTAAGCAACTAGTTTCACAACCAGTGTTGTATCGTTACTTTTCATGAAATTAAGCATGTAGTTTCTCACACAGTGTTGTATCGTTAGTTTTCATGAAGTTAAGCAAGCAGTTTCACAACCAGTGTTGTATTGTTACTTTTCATGAAATTAAGCATGTAGTTTCTCACACAGTGTTGTATCGTTAGTTTTCATGAAGTTAAGCAAGCAGTTTCACAAACAGTGTTGTATCGTTACTTTTCATGAAATTAAGCATGTAGTTTCTCACACAGTGTTGTATCGTTAGTTTTCATGAAGTTAAGCAAGCAGTTTCACAACCAGTGTTGTATCGTTACTTTTCATGAAATTAAGCATGTAGTTTCTCACACAGTGTTGTATCGTTAGTTTTCATGAAATTAAGCAAGCAGTTTCACAACCAGTGTTGTATCGTTACTTTTCATGAAATTAAGCATGTAGTTTCTCACACAGTGTTGTATCGTTAGTTTTCATGAAGTTAAGCAACTAGTTTCACAACCAGTGTTGTATCGTTACTTTTCATGAAATTAAGCATGTAGTTTCTCACACAGTGTTGTATCGTTAGTTTTCATGAAGTTAAGCAACTAGTTTCACAACCAGTGTTGTATCGTTACTTTTCATGAAATTAAGCATGTAGTTTCTCACACAGTGTTGTATCGTTAGTTTTCATGAAGTTAAGCAAGCTAGTTTCACAACCAGTGTTGTATCGTTACTTTTCATGAAATTAAGCATGTAGTTTCTCACACAGTGTTGTATCGTTAGTTTTCATGAAGTTAAGCAAGCAGTTTCACAACCAGTGTTGTATCGTTACTTTTCATGAAATTAAGCATGTAGTTTCTCACACAGTGTTGTATCGTTAGTTTTCATGAAGTTAAGCAAGCTAGTTTCACAACCAGTGTTGTATTGTTACTTTTCATGAAATTAAGCATGTAGTTTCTCACACAGTGTTGTATCGTTAGTTTTCATGAAGTTAAGCAAGCAGTTTCACAACCAGTGTTGTATCGTTACTTTTCATGAAATTAAGCATGTAGTTTCTCACACAGTGTTGTATCGTTAGTTTTCATGAAGTTAAGCAAGCAGTTTCACAACCAGTGTTGTATCGTTACTTTTCATGAAATTAAGCATGTAGTTTCTCACACAGTGTTGTATCGTTAGTTTTCATGAAATTAAGCAAGCAGTTTCACAACCAGTGTTGTATCGTTACTTTTCATGAAATTAAGCATGTAGTTTCTCACACAGTGTTGTATCGTTAGTTTTCATGAAGTTAAGCAACTAGTTTCACAACCAGTGTTGTATCGTTACTTTTCATGAAATTAAGCATGTAGTTTCTCACACAGTGTTGTATCGTTAGTTTTCATGAAGTTAAGCAAGCTAGTTTCACAACCAGTGTTGTATCGTTACTTTTCATGAAATTAAGCATGTAGTTTCTCACACAGTGTTGTATCGTTAGTTTTCATGAAGTTAAGCAAGCAGTTTCACAAACAGTGTTGTATCGTTACTTTTCATGAAATTAAGCATGTAGTTTCTCACACAGTGTTGTATCGTTAGTTTTCATGAAGTTAAGCAAGCAGTTTCACAAACAGTGTTGTATCGTTACTTTTCATGAAATTAAGCATGTAGTTTCTCACACAGTGTTGTATCGTTAGTTTTCATGAAGTTAAGCAACTAGTTTCACAACCAGTGTTGTATCGTTACTTTTCATGAAATTAAGCATGTAGTTTCTCACACAGTGTTGTATCGTTAGTTTTCATGAAGTTAAGCAAGCTAGTTTCACAAACAGTGTTGTATCGTTACTTTTCATGAAATTAAGCATGTAGTTTCTCACACAGTGTTGTATCGTTAGTTTTCATGAAGTTAAGCAAGCTAGTTTCACAACCAGTGTTGTATCGTTACTTTTCATGAAATTAAGCATGTAGTTTCTCACACAGTGTTGTATCGTTAGTTTTCATGAAATTAAGCAAGCAGTTTCACAAACAGTGTTGTATTGTTACTTTTCATGAAATTAAGCATGTAGTTTCTCACACAGTGTTGTATCGTTAGTTTTCATGAAGTTAAGCAACTAGTTTCACAACCAGTGTTGTATCGTTACTTTTCATGAAATTAAGCATGTAGTTTCTCACACAGTGTTGTATCGTTAGTTTTCATGAAGTTAAGCAAGCAGTTTCACAACCAGTGTTGTATCGTTACTTTTCATGAAATTAAGCATGTAGTTTCTCACACAGTGTTGTATCGTTAGTTTTCATGAAGTTAAGCAAGCAGTTTCACAACCAGTGTTGTATCGTTACTTTTCATGAAATTAAGCATGTAGTTTCTCACACAGTGTTGTATCGTTAGTTTTCATGAAGTTAAGCAAGCAGTTTCACAACCAGTGTTGTATCGTTACTTTTCATGAAATTAAGCATGTAGTTTCTCACACAGTGTTGTATCGTTAGTTTTCATGAAGTTAAGCAACTAGTTTCACAACCAGTGTTGTATCGTTACTTTTCATGAAATTAAGCATGTAGTTTCTCACACAGTGTTGTATCGTTAGTTTTCATGAAGTTAAGCAACTAGTTTCACAACCAGTGTTGTATCGTTACTTTTCATGAAATTAAGCATGTAGTTTCTCACACAGTGTTGTATCGTTAGTTTTCATGAAGTTAAGCAAGCTAGTTTCACAACCAGTGTTGTATCGTTACTTTTCATGAAATTAAGCATGTAGTTTCTCACACAGTGTTGTATCGTTAGTTTTCATGAAGTTAAGCAACTAGTTTCACAACCAGTGTTGTATCGTTACTTTTCATGAAATTAAGCATGTAGTTTCTCACACAGTGTTGTATCGTTAGTTTTCATGAAGTTAAGCAACTAGTTTCACAACCAGTGTTGTATCGTTACTTTTCATGAAATTAAGCATGTAGTTTCTCACACAGTGTTGTATCGTTAGTTTTCATGAAGTTAAGCAAGCAGTTTCACAAACAGTGTTGTATCGTTACTTTTCATGAAATTAAGCATGTAGTTTCTCACACAGTGTTGTATCGTTAGTTTTCATGAAGTTAAGCAAGCTAGTTTCACAACCAGTGTTGTATCGTTACTTTTCATGAAATTAAGCATGTAGTTTCTCACACAGTGTTGTATCGTTAGTTTTCATGAAGTTAAGCAACTAGTTTCACAACCAGTGTTGTATCGTTACTTTTCATGAAATTAAGCATGTAGTTTCTCACACAGTGTTGTATCGTTAGTTTTCATGAAGTTAAGCAAGCTAGTTTCACAACCAGTGTTGTATCGTTACTTTTCATGAAATTAAGCATGTAGTTTCTCACACAGTGTTGTATCGTTAGTTTTCATGAAGTTAAGCAAGCAGTTTCACAAACAGTGTTGTATCGTTACTTTTCATGAAATTAAGCATGTAGTTTCTCACACAGTGTTGTATCGTTAGTTTTCATGAAGTTAAGCAACTAGTTTCACAACCAGTGTTGTATCGTTACTTTTCATGAAATTAAGCATGTAGTTTCTCACACAGTGTTGTATCGTTAGTTTTCATGAAGTTAAGCAAGCAGTTTCACAAACAGTGTTGTATCGTTACTTTTCATGAAATTAAGCATGTAGTTTCTCACACAGTGTTGTATCGTTAGTTTTCATGAAGTTAAGCAAGCTAGTTTCACAACCAGTGTTGTATCGTTACTTTTCATGAAATTAAGCATGTAGTTTCTCACACAGTGTTGTATCGTTAGTTTTCATGAAGTTAAGCAAGCAAGTTTCACAACCAGTGTTGTATCGTTACTTTTCATGAAATTAAGCATGTAGTTTCTCACACAGTGTTGTATCGTTAGTTTTCATGAAGTTAAGCAACTAGTTTCACAACCAGTGTTGTATCGTTACTTTTCATGAAATTAAGCATGTAGTTTCTCACACAGTGTTGTATCGTTAGTTTTCATGAAGTTAAGCAAGCTAGTTTCACAACCAGTGTTGTATCGTTACTTTTCATGAAATTAAGCATGTAGTTTCTCACACAGTGTTGTATCGTTAGTTTTCATGAAATTAAGCAAGCAGTTTCACAACCAGTGTTGTATCGTTACTTTTCATGAAATTAAGCATGTAGTTTCTCACACAGTGTTGTATCGTTAGTTTTCATGAAGTTAAGCAACTAGTTTCACAACCAGTGTTGTATCGTTACTTTTCATGAAATTAAGCATGTAGTTTCTCACACAGTGTTGTATCGTTAGTTTTCATGAAGTTAAGCAAGCAGTTTCACAACCAGTGTTGTATCGTTACTTTTCATGAAATTAAGCATGTAGTTTCTCACACAGTGTTGTATCGTTAGTTTTCATGAAGTTAAGCAACTAGTTTCACAACCAGTGTTGTATCGTTACTTTTCATGAAATTAAGCATGTAGTTTCTCACACAGTGTTGTATCGTTAGTTTTCATGAAATTAAGCAAGCAGTTTCACAAACAGTGTTGTATCGTTACTTTTCATGAAATTAAGCATGTAGTTTCTCACACAGTGTTGTATCGTTAGTTTTCATGAAGTTAAGCAACTAGTTTCACAACCAGTGTTGTATCGTTACTTTTCATGAAATTAAGCATGTAGTTTCTCACACAGTGTTGTATCGTTAGTTTTCATGAAATTAAGCAAGCAGTTTCACAAACAGTGTTGTATTGTTACTTTTCATGAAATTAAGCATGTAGTTTCTCACACAGTGTTGTATCGTTAGTTTTCATGAAGTTAAGCAACTAGTTTCACAACCAGTGTTGTATCGTTACTTTTCATGAAATTAAGCATGTAGTTTCTCACACAGTGTTGTATCGTTAGTTTTCATGAAGTTAAGCAAGCAGTTTCACAAACAGTGTTGTATCGTTACTTTTCATGAAATTAAGCATGTAGTTTCTCACACAGTGTTGTATCGTTAGTTTTCATGAAGTTAAGCAACTAGTTTCACAACCAGTGTTGTATCTTTACTTTTCATGAAATTAAGCATGTAGTTTCTCACACAGTGTTGTATCGTTAGTTTTCATGAAGTTAAGCAACTAGTTTCACAACCAGTGTTGTATCGTTACTTTTCATGAAATTAAGCATGTAGTTTCTCACACAGTGTTGTATCGTTAGTTTTCATGAAGTTAAGCAAGCAGTTTCACAAACAGTGTTGTATCGTTACTTTTCATGAAATTAAGCATGTAGTTTCTCACACAGTGTTGTATCGTTAGTTTTCATGAAGTTAAGCAAGCTAGTTTCACAACCAGTGTTGTATCGTTACTTTTCATGAAATTAAGCATGTAGTTTCTCACACAGTGTTGTATCGTTAGTTTTCATGAAGTTAAGCAACTAGTTTCACAACCAGTGTTGTATCGTTACTTTTCATGAAATTAAGCATGTAGTTTCTCACACAGTGTTGTATCGTTAGTTTTCATGAAGTTAAGCAAGCTAGTTTCACAAACAGTGTTGTATCGTTACTTTTCATGAAATTAAGCATGTAGTTTCTCACACAGTGTTGTATCGTTAGTTTTCATGAAGTTAAGCAACTAGTTTCACAACCAGTGTTGTATCGTTACTTTTCATGAAATTAAGCATGTAGTTTCTCACACAGTGTTGTATCGTTAGTTTTCATGAAGTTAAGCAAGCTAGTTTCACAACCAGTGTTGTATCGTTACTTTTCATGAAATTAAGCATGTAGTTTCTCACACAGTGTTGTATCGTTAGTTTTCATGAAGTTAAGCAACTAGTTTCACAACCAGTGTTGTATCGTTACTTTTCATGAAATTAAGCATGTAGTTTCTCACACAGTGTTGTATCGTTAGTTTTCATGAAGTTAAGCAAGCTAGTTTCACAACCAGTGTTGTATCGTTACTTTTCATGAAATTAAGCATGTAGTTTCTCACACAGTGTTGTATCGTTAGTTTTCATGAAGTTAAGCAACTAGTTTCACAACCAGTGTTGTATCTGTTACTTTTCATGAAATTAAGCATGTAGTTTCTCACACAGTGTTGTATCGTTAGTTTTCATGAAGTTAAGCAACTAGTTTCACAACCAGTGTTGTATTGTTACTTTTCATGAAATTAAGCATGTAGTTTCTCACACAGTGTTGTATCGTTAGTTTTCATGAAATTAAGCAAGCAGTTTCACAAACAGTGTTGTATCGTTACTTTTCATGAAATTAAGCATGTAGTTTCTCACACAGTGTTGTATCGTTAGTTTTCATGAAGTTAAGCAACTAGTTTCACAACCAGTGTTGTATCGTTACTTTTCATGAAATTAAGCATGTAGTTTCTCACACAGTGTTGTATCGTTAGTTTTCATGAAGTTAAGCAAGCAGTTTCACAACCAGTGTTGTATCGTTACTTTTCATGAAATTAAGCATGTAGTTTCTCACACAGTGTTGTATCGTTAGTTTTCATGAAGTTAAGCAAGCAGTTTCACAAACAGTGTTGTATCGTTACTTTTCATGAAATTAAGCATGTAGTTTCTCACACAGTGTTGTATCGTTAGTTTTCATGAAGTTAAGCAACTAGTTTCACAACCAGTGTTGTATCGTTACTTTTCATGAAATTAAGCATGTAGTTTCTCACACAGTGTTGTATCGTTAGTTTTCATGAAGTTAAGCAAGCTAGTTTCACAACCAGTGTTGTATCGTTACTTTTCATGAAATTAAGCATGTAGTTTCTCACACAGTGTTGTATCGTTAGTTTTCATGAAGTTAAGCAAGCTAGTTTCACAACCAGTGTTGTATCGTTACTTTTCATGAAATTAAGCATGTAGTTTCTCACACAGTGTTGTATCGTTAGTTTTCATGAAGTTAAGCAAGCAGTTTCACAACCAGTGTTGTATCGTTACTTTTCATGAAATTAAGCATGTAGTTTCTCACACAGTGTTGTATCGTTAGTTTTCATGAAGTTAAGCAAGCTAGTTTCACAACCAGTGTTGTATCGTTACTTTTCATGAAATTAAGCATGTAGTTTCTCACACAGTGTTGTATCGTTAGTTTTCATGAAGTTAAGCAAGCTAGTTTCACAACCAGTGTTGTATCGTTACTTTTCATGAAATTAAGCATGTAGTTTCTCACACAGTGTTGTATCGTTAGTTTTCATGAAGTTAAGCAAGCTAGTTTCACAACCAGTGTTGTATCGTTACTTTTCATGAAATTAAGCATGTAGTTTCTCACACAGTGTTGTATCGTTAGTTTTCATGAAGTTAAGCAAGCAGTTTCACAAACAGTGTTGTATCGTTACTTTTCATGAAATTAAGCATGTAGTTTCTCACACAGTGTTGTATCGTTAGTTTTCATGAAGTTAAGCAACTAGTTTCACAACCAGTGTTGTATCGTTACTTTTCATGAAATTAAGCATGTAGTTTCTCACACAGTGTTGTATCGTTAGTTTTCATGAAGTTAAGCAACTAGTTTCACAACCAGTGTTGTATCGTTACTTTTCATGAAATTAAGCATGTAGTTTCTCACACAGTGTTGTATCGTTAGTTTTCATGAAGTTAAGCAAGCAGTTTCACAACCAGTGTTGTATCGTTACTTTTCATGAAATTAAGCATGTAGTTTCTCACACAGTGTTGTATCGTTAGTTTTCATGAAGTTAAGCAAGCTAGTTTCACAACCAGTGTTGTATCGTTACTTTTCATGAAATTAAGCATGTAGTTTCTCACACAGTGTTGTATCGTTAGTTTTCATGAAGTTAAGCAACTAGTTTCACAACCAGTGTTGTATCGTTACTTTTCATGAAATTAAGCATGTAGTTTCTCACACAGTGTTGTATCGTTAGTTTTCATGAAGTTAAGCAAGCTAGTTTCACAACCAGTGTTGTATCGTTACTTTTCATGAAATTAAGCATGTAGTTTCTCACACAGTGTTGTATCGTTAGTTTTCATGAAGTTAAGCAAGCAGTTTCACAACCAGTGTTGTATCGTTACTTTTCATGAAATTAAGCATGTAGTTTCTCACACAGTGTTGTATCGTTAGTTTTCATGAAGTTAAGCAACTAGTTTCACAACCAGTGTTGTATCGTTACTTTTCATGAAATTAAGCATGTAGTTTCTCACACAGTGTTGTATCGTTAGTTTTCATGAAGTTAAGCAAGCTAGTTTCACAACCAGTGTTGTATCGTTACTTTTCATGAAATTAAGCATGTAGTTTCTCACACAGTGTTGTATCGTTAGTTTTCATGAAGTTAAGCAAGCTAGTTTCACAACCAGTGTTGTATCGTTACTTTTCATGAAATTAAGCATGTAGTTTCTCACACAGTGTTGTATCGTTAGTTTTCATGAAGTTAAGCAACTAGTTTCACAACCAGTGTTGTATCGTTACTTTTCATGAAATTAAGCATGTAGTTTCTCACACAGTGTTGTATCGTTAGTTTTCATGAAGTTAAGCAAGCAGTTTCACAACCAGTGTTGTATCGTTACTTTTCATGAAATTAAGCATGTAGTTTCTCACACAGTGTTGTATCGTTAGTTTTCATGAAGTTAAGCAAGCAGTTTCACAAACAGTGTTGTATCGTTACTTTTCATGAAATTAAGCATGTAGTTTCTCACACAGTGTTGTATCGTTAGTTTTCATGAAGTTAAGCAACTAGTTTCACAACCAGTGTTGTATCGTTACTTTTCATGAAATTAAGCATGTAGTTTCTCACACAGTGTTGTATCGTTAGTTTTCATGAAGTTAAGCAAGCAGTTTCACAAACAGTGTTGTATTGTTACTTTTCATGAAATTAAGCATGTAGTTTCTCACACAGTGTTGTATCGTTAGTTTTCATGAAGTTAAGCAACTAGTTTCACAACCAGTGTTGTATCGTTACTTTTCATGAAATTAAGCATGTAGTTTCTCACACAGTGTTGTATCGTTAGTTTTCATGAAGTTAAGCAACTAGTTTCACAACCAGTGTTGTATCGTTACTTTTCATGAAATTAAGCATGTAGTTTCTCACACAGTGTTGTATCGTTAGTTTTCATGAAGTTAAGCAAGCAGTTTCACAACCAGTGTTGTATCGTTACTTTTCATGAAATTAAGCATGTAGTTTCTCACACAGTGTTGTATCGTTAGTTTTCATGAAGTTAAGCAAGCAGTTTCACAAACAGTGTTGTATCGTTACTTTTCATGAAATTAAGCATGTAGTTTCTCACACAGTGTTGTATCGTTAGTTTTCATGAAGTTAAGCAACTAGTTTCACAACCAGTGTTGTATCGTTACTTTTCATGAAATTAAGCATGTAGTTTCTCACACAGTGTTGTATCGTTAGTTTTCATGAAGTTAAGCAAGCTAGTTTCACAACCAGTGTTGTATCGTTACTTTTCATGAAATTAAGCATGTAGTTTCTCACACAGTGTTGTATCGTTAGTTTTCATGAAGTTAAGCAAGCAGTTTCACAACCAGTGTTGTATCGTTACTTTTCATGAAATTAAGCATGTAGTTTCTCACACAGTGTTGTATCGTTAGTTTTCATGAAGTTAAGCAACTAGTTTCACAACCAGTGTTGTATCGTTACTTTTCATGAAATTAAGCATGTAGTTTCTCACACAGTGTTGTATCGTTAGTTTTCATGAAGTTAAGCAAGCAGTTTCACAAACAGTGTTGTATCGTTACTTTTCATGAAATTAAGCATGTAGTTTCTCACACAGTGTTGTATCGTTAGTTTTCATGAAGTTAAGCAACTAGTTTCACAACCAGTGTTGTATCGTTACTTTTCATGAAATTAAGCATGTAGTTTCTCACACAGTGTTGTATCGTTAGTTTTCATGAAGTTAAGCAAGCTAGTTTCACAACCAGTGTTGTATCGTTACTTTTCATGAAATTAAGCATGTAGTTTCTCACACAGTGTTGTATCGTTAGTTTTCATGAAGTTAAGCAACTAGTTTCACAACCAGTGTTGTATCGTTACTTTTCATGAAATTAAGCATGTAGTTTCTCACACAGTGTTGTATCGTTAGTTTTCATGAAGTTAAGCAACTAGTTTCACAACCAGTGTTGTATCGTTACTTTTCATGAAATTAAGCATGTAGTTTCTCACACAGTGTTGTATCGTTAGTTTTCATGAAATTAAGCAAGCAGTTTCACAAACAGTGTTGTATCGTTACTTTTCATGAAATTAAGCATGTAGTTTCTCACACAGTGTTGTATCGTTAGTTTTCATGAAGTTAAGCAAGCAGTTTCACAACCAGTGTTGTATCGTTACTTTTCATGAAATTAAGCATGTAGTTTCTCACACAGTGTTGTATCGTTAGTTTTCATGAAGTTAAGCAAGCTAGTTTCACAACCAGTGTTGTATCGTTACTTTTCATGAAATTAAGCATGTAGTTTCTCACACAGTGTTGTATCGTTAGTTTTCATGAAGTTAAGCAAGCTAGTTTCACAACCAGTGTTGTATCGTTACTTTTCATGAAATTAAGCATGTAGTTTCTCACACAGTGTTGTATCGTTAGTTTTCATGAAGTTAAGCAAGCAGTTTCACAACCAGTGTTGTATCGTTACTTTTCATGAAATTAAGCATGTAGTTTCTCACACAGTGTTGTATCGTTAGTTTTCATGAAGTTAAGCAAGCTAGTTTCACAACCAGTGTTGTATCGTTACTTTTCATGAAATTAAGCATGTAGTTTCTCACACAGTGTTGTATCGTTAGTTTTCATGAAGTTAAGCAACTAGTTTCACAACCAGTGTTGTATCGTTACTTTTCATGAAATTAAGCATGTAGTTTCTCACACAGTGTTGTATCGTTAGTTTTCATGAAGTTAAGCAAGCTAGTTTCACAACCAGTGTTGTATCGTTACTTTTCATGAAATTAAGCATGTAGTTTCTCACACAGTGTTGTATCGTTAGTTTTCATGAAGTTAAGCAAGCAGTTTCACAACCAGTGTTGTATCGTTACTTTTCATGAAATTAAGCATGTAGTTTCTCACACAGTGTTGTATCGTTAGTTTTCATGAAGTTAAGCAACTAGTTTCACAACCAGTGTTGTATCGTTACTTTTCATGAAATTAAGCATGTAGTTTCTCACACAGTGTTGTATCGTTAGTTTTCATGAAATTAAGCAAGCAGTTTCACAACCAGTGTTGTATCGTTACTTTTCATGAAATTAAGCATGTAGTTTCTCACACAGTGTTGTATCGTTAGTTTTCATGAAGTTAAGCAAGCTAGTTTCACAACCAGTGTTGTATCGTTACTTTTCATGAAATTAAGCATGTAGTTTCTCACACAGTGTTGTATCGTTAGTTTTCATGAAGTTAAGCAACTAGTTTCACAACCAGTGTTGTATCGTTACTTTTCATGAAATTAAGCATGTAGTTTCTCACACAGTGTTGTATCGTTAGTTTTCATGAAATTAAGCAAGCTAGTTTCACAAACAGTGTTGTATCGTTACTTTTCATGAAATTAAGCATGTAGTTTCTCACACAGTGTTGTATCGTTAGTTTTCATGAAGTTAAGCAACTAGTTTCACAACCAGTGTTGTATCGTTACTTTTCATGAAATTAAGCATGTAGTTTCTCACACAGTGTTGTATCGTTAGTTTTCATGAAGTTAAGCAAGCTAGTTTCACAACCAGTGTTGTATCGTTACTTTTCATGAAATTAAGCATGTAGTTTCTCACACAGTGTTGTATCGTTAGTTTTCATGAAGTTAAGCAAGCAGTTTCACAACCAGTGTTGTATCGTTACTTTTCATGAAATTAAGCATGTAGTTTCTCACACAGTGTTGTATCGTTAGTTTTCATGAAGTTAAGCAAGCTAGTTTCACAACCAGTGTTGTATCGTTACTTTTCATGAAATTAAGCATGTAGTTTCTCACACAGTGTTGTATCGTTAGTTTTCATGAAGTTAAGCAACTAGTTTCACAACCAGTGTTGTATCGTTACTTTTCATGAAATTAAGCATGTAGTTTCTCACACAGTGTTGTATCGTTAGTTTTCATGAAGTTAAGCAACTAGTTTCACAACCAGTGTTGTATCGTTACTTTTCATGAAATTAAGCATGTAGTTTCTCACACAGTGTTGTATCGTTAGTTTTCATGAAGTTAAGCAAGCAGTTTCACAACCAGTGTTGTATCGTTACTTTTCATGAAATTAAGCATGTAGTTTCTCACACAGTGTTGTATCGTTAGTTTTCATGAAGTTAAGCAAGCTAGTTTCACAACCAGTGTTGTATCGTTACTTTTCATGAAATTAAGCATGTAGTTTCTCACACAGTGTTGTATCGTTAGTTTTCATGAAGTTAAGCAAGCAGTTTCACAACCAGTGTTGTATCGTTACTTTTCATGAAATTAAGCATGTAGTTTCTCACACAGTGTTGTATCGTTAGTTTTCATGAAGTTAAGCAACTAGTTTCACAACCAGTGTTGTATCGTTACTTTTCATGAAATTAAGCATGTAGTTTCTCACACAGTGTTGTATCGTTAGTTTTCATGAAATTAAGCAAGCAGTTTCACAAACAGTGTTGTATTGTTACTTTTCATGAAATTAAGCATGTAGTTTCTCACACAGTGTTGTATCGTTAGTTTTCATGAAGTTAAGCAACTAGTTTCACAACCAGTGTTGTATCGTTACTTTTCATGAAATTAAGCATGTAGTTTCTCACACAGTGTTGTATCGTTAGTTTTCATGAAATTAAGCAAGCAGTTTCACAACCAGTGTTGTATCGTTACTTTTCATGAAATTAAGCATGTAGTTTCTCACACAGTGTTGTATCGTTAGTTTTCATGAAGTTAAGCAACTAGTTTCACAACCAGTGTTGTATCGTTACTTTTCATGAAATTAAGCATGTAGTTTCTCACACAGTGTTGTATCGTTAGTTTTCATGAAGTTAAGCAAGCAGTTTCACAACCAGTGTTGTATCGTTACTTTTCATGAAATTAAGCATGTAGTTTCTCACACAGTGTTGTATCGTTAGTTTTCATGAAGTTAAGCAACTAGTTTCACAACCAGTGTTGTATCGTTACTTTTCATGAAATTAAGCATGTAGTTTCTCACACAGTGTTGTATCGTTAGTTTTCATGAAATTAAGCAAGCAGTTTCACAAACAGTGTTGTATCGTTACTTTTCATGAAATTAAGCATGTAGTTTCTCACACAGTGTTGTATCGTTAGTTTTCATGAAGTTAAGCAACTAGTTTCACAACCAGTGTTGTATCGTTACTTTTCATGAAATTAAGCATGTAGTTTCTCACACAGTGTTGTATCGTTAGTTTTCATGAAGTTAAGCAAGCAGTTTCACAACCAGTGTTGTATCGTTACTTTTCATGAAATTAAGCATGTAGTTTCTCACACAGTGTTGTATCGTTAGTTTTCATGAAGTTAAGCAACTAGTTTCACAACCAGTGTTGTATCGTTACTTTTCATGAAATTAAGCATGTAGTTTCTCACACAGTGTTGTATCGTTAGTTTTCATGAAGTTAAGCAAGCAGTTTCACAACCAGTGTTGTATCGTTACTTTTCATGAAATTAAGCATGTAGTTTCTCACACAGTGTTGTATCGTTAGTTTTCATGAAGTTAAGCAACTAGTTTCACAACCAGTGTTGTATCGTTACTTTTCATGAAATTAAGCATGTAGTTTCTCACACAGTGTTGTATCGTTAGTTTTCATGAAGTTAAGCAACTAGTTTCACAACCAGTGTTGTATCGTTACTTTTCATGAAATTAAGCATGTAGTTTCTCACACAGTGTTGTATCGTTAGTTTTCATGAAGTTAAGCAAGCAGTTTCACAAACAGTGTTGTATCGTTACTTTTCATGAAATTAAGCATGTAGTTTCTCACACAGTGTTGTATCGTTAGTTTTCATGAAGTTAAGCAACTAGTTTCACAACCAGTGTTGTATCGTTACTTTTCATGAAATTAAGCATGTAGTTTCTCACACAGTGTTGTATCGTTAGTTTTCATGAAATTAAGCAAGCAGTTTCACAAACAGTGTTGTATTGTTACTTTTCATGAAATTAAGCATGTAGTTTCTCACACAGTGTTGTATCGTTAGTTTTCATGAAGTTAAGCAACTAGTTTCACAACCAGTGTTGTATCGTTACTTTTCATGAAATTAAGCATGTAGTTTCTCACACAGTGTTGTATCGTTAGTTTTCATGAAATTAAGCATGTAGTTTCTCACACAGTGTTGTATCGTTAGTTTTCATGAAGTTAAGCAAGCAAGTTTCACAACCAGTGTTGTATCGTTACTTTTCATGAAATTAAGCATGTAGTTTCTCACACAGTGTTGTATCGTTAGTTTTCATGAAGTTAAGCAACTAGTTTCACAACCAGTGTTGTATCGTTACTTTTCATGAAATTAAGCATGTAGTTTCTCACACAGTGTTGTATCGTTAGTTTTCATGAAGTTAAGCAACCAGTTTCACAACCAGTGTTGTATCGTTACTTTTCATGAAATTAAGCATGTAGTTTCTCACACAGTGTTGTATCGTTAGTTTTCATGAAGTTAAGCAAGCAGTTTCACAACCAGTGTTGTATCGTTACTTTTCATGAAATTAAGCATGTAGTTTCTCACACAGTGTTGTATCGTTAGTTTTCATGAAGTTAAGCAAGCAGTTTCACAACCAGTGTTGTATCGTTACTTTTCATGAAATTAAGCATGTAGTTTCTCACACAGTGTTGTATCGTTAGTTTTCATGAAGTTAAGCAAGCTAGTTTCACAACCAGTGTTGTATCGTTACTTTTCATGAAATTAAGCATGTAGTTTCTCACACAGTGTTGTATCGTTAGTTTTCATGAAGTTAAGCAACAAGTTTCACAACCAGTGTTGTATCGTTACTTTTCATGAAATTAAGCATGTAGTTTCTCACACAGTGTTGTATCGTTAGTTTTCATGAAGTTAAGCAAGCAGTTTCACAACCAGTGTTGTATCGTTACTTTTCATGAAATTAAGCATGTAGTTTCTCACACAGTGTTGTATCGTTAGTTTTCATGAAGTTAAGCAACAAGTTTCACAACCAGTGTTGTATCGTTACTTTTCATGAAATTAAGCATGTAGTTTCTCACACAGTGTTGTATCGTTAGTTTTCATGAAGTTAAGCAACTAGTTTCACAACCAGTGTTGTATCGTTACTTTTCATGAAATTAAGCATGTAGTTTCTCACACAGTGTTGTATCGTTAGTTTTCATGAAGTTAAGCAACTAGTTTCACAACCAGTGTTGTATCGTTACTTTTCATGAAATTAAGCATGTAGTTTCTCACACAGTGTTGTATCGTTAGTTTTCATGAAGTTAAGCAAGCAGTTTCACAAACAGTGTTGTATCGTTACTTTTCATGAAATTAAGCATGTAGTTTCTCACACAGTGTTGTATCGTTAGTTTTCATGAAGTTAAGCAAGCAGTTTCACAACCAGTGTTGTATCGTTACTTTTCATGAAATTAAGCATGTAGTTTCTCACACAGTGTTGTATCGTTAGTTTTCATGAAGTTAAGCAAGCTAGTTTCACAACCAGTGTTGTATCGTTACTTTTCATGAAATTAAGCATGTAGTTTCTCACACAGTGTTGTATCGTTAGTTTTCATGAAGTTAAGCAACCAGTTTCACAACCAGTGTTGTATCGTTACTTTTCATGAAATTAAGCATGTAGTTTCTCACACAGTGTTGTATCGTTAGTTTTCATGAAGTTAAGCAAGCTAGTTTCACAAACAGTGTTGTATCGTTACTTTTCATGAAATTAAGCATGTAGTTTCTCACACAGTGTTGTATCGTTAGTTTTCATGAAGTTAAGCAACTAGTTTCACAACCAGTGTTGTATCGTTACTTTTCATGAAATTAAGCATGTAGTTTCTCACACAGTGTTGTATCGTTAGTTTTCATGAAGTTAAGCAAGCTAGTTTCACAACCAGTGTTGTATCGTTACTTTTCATGAAATTAAGCATGTAGTTTCTCACACAGTGTTGTATCGTTAGTTTTCATGAAGTTAAGCAACTAGTTTCACAACCAGTGTTGTATCGTTACTTTTCATGAAATTAAGCATGTAGTTTCTCACACAGTGTTGTATCGTTAGTTTTCATGAAGTTAAGCAAGCAGTTTCACAACCAGTGTTGTATCGTTACTTTTCATGAAATTAAGCATGTAGTTTCTCACACAGTGTTGTATCGTTAGTTTTCATGAAGTTAAGCAAGCTAGTTTCACAACCAGTGTTGTATCGTTACTTTTCATGAAATTAAGCATGTAGTTTCTCACACAGTGTTGTATCGTTAGTTTTCATGAAGTTAAGCAACTAGTTTCACAACCAGTGTTGTATCGTTACTTTTCATGAAATTAAGCATGTAGTTTCTCACACAGTGTTGTATCGTTAGTTTTCATGAAGTTAAGCAAGCAGTTTCACAAACAGTGTTGTATCGTTACTTTTCATGAAATTAAGCATGTAGTTTCTCACACAGTGTTGTATCGTTAGTTTTCATGAAGTTAAGCAAGCAGTTTCACAACCAGTGTTGTATCGTTACTTTTCATGAAATTAAGCATGTAGTTTCTCACACAGTGTTGTATCGTTAGTTTTCATGAAGTTAAGCAACTAGTTTCACAACCAGTGTTGTATCGTTACTTTTCATGAAATTAAGCATGTAGTTTCTCACACAGTGTTGTATCGTTAGTTTTCATGAAGTTAAGCAAGCAGTTTCACAACCAGTGTTGTATCGTTACTTTTCATGAAATTAAGCATGTAGTTTCTCACACAGTGTTGTATCGTTAGTTTTCATGAAGTTAAGCAAGCTAGTTTCACAACCAGTGTTGTATCGTTACTTTTCATGAAATTAAGCATGTAGTTTCTCACACAGTGTTGTATCGTTAGTTTTCATGAAGTTAAGCAACTAGTTTCACAACCAGTGTTGTATCGTTACTTTTCATGAAATTAAGCATGTAGTTTCTCACACAGTGTTGTATCGTTAGTTTTCATGAAGTTAAGCAACTAGTTTCACAACCAGTGTTGTATCGTTACTTTTCATGAAATTAAGCATGTAGTTTCTCACACAGTGTTGTATCGTTAGTTTTCATGAAGTTAAGCAAGCAGTTTCACAAACAGTGTTGTATCGTTACTTTTCATGAAATTAAGCATGTAGTTTCTCACACAGTGTTGTATCGTTAGTTTTCATGAAATTAAGCAAGCAGTTTCACAAACAGTGTTGTATTGTTACTTTTCATGAAATTAAGCATGTAGTTTCTCACACAGTGTTGTATCGTTAGTTTTCATGAAGTTAAGCAACTAGTTTCACAACCAGTGTTGTATCGTTACTTTTCATGAAATTAAGCATGTAGTTTCTCACACAGTGTTGTATCGTTAGTTTTCATGAAGTTAAGCAAGCAGTTTCACAACCAGTGTTGTATCGTTACTTTTCATGAAATTAAGCATGTAGTTTCTCACACAGTGTTGTATCGTTAGTTTTCATGAAGTTAAGCAAGCAGTTTCACAACCAGTGTTGTATCGTTACTTTTCATGAAATTAAGCATGTAGTTTCTCACACAGTGTTGTATCGTTAGTTTTCATGAAGTTAAGCAACTAGTTTCACAACCAGTGTTGTATCGTTACTTTTCATGAAATTAAGCATGTAGTTTCTCACACAGTGTTGTATCGTTAGTTTTCATGAAATTAAGCAAGCAGTTTCACAAACAGTGTTGTATTGTTACTTTTCATGAAATTAAGCATGTAGTTTCTCACACAGTGTTGTATCGTTAGTTTTCATGAAGTTAAGCAACAAGTTTCACAACCAGTGTTGTATCGTTACTTTTCATGAAATTAAGCATGTAGTTTCTCACACAGTGTTGTATCGTTAGTTTTCATGAAGTTAAGCAAGCAGTTTCACAACCAGTGTTGTATCGTTACTTTTCATGAAATTAAGCATGTAGTTTCTCACACAGTGTTGTATCGTTAGTTTTCATGAAGTTAAGCAAGCAGTTTCACAACCAGTGTTGTATCGTTACTTTTCATGAAATTAAGCATGTAGTTTCTCACACAGTGTTGTATCGTTAGTTTTCATGAAGTTAAGCAACTAGTTTCACAACCAGTGTTGTATCGTTACTTTTCATGAAATTAAGCATGTAGTTTCTCACACAGTGTTGTATCGTTAGTTTTCATGAAGTTAAGCAAGCAGTTTCACAAACAGTGTTGTATCGTTACTTTTCATGAAATTAAGCATGTAGTTTCTCACACAGTGTTGTATCGTTAGTTTTCATGAAGTTAAGCAACTAGTTTCACAACCAGTGTTGTATCGTTACTTTTCATGAAATTAAGCATGTAGTTTCTCACACAGTGTTGTATCGTTAGTTTTCATGAAGTTAAGCAAGCAGTTTCACAAACAGTGTTGTATCGTTACTTTTCATGAAATTAAGCATGTAGTTTCTCACACAGTGTTGTATCGTTAGTTTTCATGAAGTTAAGCAACTAGTTTCACAACCAGTGTTGTATCGTTACTTTTCATGAAATTAAGCATGTAGTTTCTCACACAGTGTTGTATCGTTAGTTTTCATGAAGTTAAGCAAGCAGTTTCACAACCAGTGTTGTATCGTTACTTTTCATGAAATTAAGCATGTAGTTTCTCACACAGTGTTGTATCGTTAGTTTTCATGAAGTTAAGCAAGCAGTTTCACAACCAGTGTTGTATCGTTACTTTTCATGAAATTAAGCATGTAGTTTCTCACACAGTGTTGTATCGTTAGTTTTCATGAAGTTAAGCAACTAGTTTCACAACCAGTGTTGTATCGTTACTTTTCATGAAATTAAGCATGTAGTTTCTCACACAGTGTTGTATCGTTAGTTTTCATGAAGTTAAGCAAGCAAGTTTCACAACCAGTGTTGTATCGTTACTTTTCATGAAATTAAGCATGTAGTTTCTCACACAGTGTTGTATCGTTAGTTTTCATGAAGTTAAGCAAGCAGTTTCACAAACAGTGTTGTATCGTTACTTTTCATGAAATTAAGCATGTAGTTTCTCACACAGTGTTGTATCGTTAGTTTTCATGAAGTTAAGCAACTAGTTTCACAACCAGTGTTGTATCGTTACTTTTCATGAAATTAAGCATGTAGTTTCTCACACAGTGTTGTATCGTTAGTTTTCATGAAATTAAGCAAGCAGTTTCACAAACAGTGTTGTATCGTTACTTTTCATGAAATTAAGCATGTAGTTTCTCACACAGTGTTGTATCGTTAGTTTTCATGAAGTTAAGCAACTAGTTTCACAACCAGTGTTGTATCGTTACTTTTCATGAAATTAAGCATGTAGTTTCTCACACAGTGTTGTATCGTTAGTTTTCATGAAGTTAAGCAAGCAGTTTCACAACCAGTGTTGTATCGTTACTTTTCATGAAATTAAGCATGTAGTTTCTCACACAGTGTTGTATCGTTAGTTTTCATGAAGTTAAGCAACTAGTTTCACAACCAGTGTTGTATCGTTACTTTTCATGAAATTAAGCATGTAGTTTCTCACACAGTGTTGTATCGTTAGTTTTCATGAAGTTAAGCAACTAGTTTCACAACCAGTGTTGTATCGTTACTTTTCATGAAATTAAGCATGTAGTTTCTCACACAGTGTTGTATCGTTAGTTTTCATGAAGTTAAGCAAGCAGTTTCACAAACAGTGTTGTATCGTTACTTTTCATGAAATTAAGCATGTAGTTTCTCACACAGTGTTGTATCGTTAGTTTTCATGAAGTTAAGCAAGCAGTTTCACAACCAGTGTTGTATCGTTACTTTTCATGAAATTAAGCATGTAGTTTCTCACACAGTGTTGTATCGTTAGTTTTCATGAAGTTAAGCAACTAGTTTCACAACCAGTGTTGTATCGTTACTTTTCATGAAATTAAGCATGTAGTTTCTCACACAGTGTTGTATCGTTAGTTTTCATGAAGTTAAGCAAGCAGTTTCACAACCAGTGTTGTATCGTTACTTTTCATGAAATTAAGCATGTAGTTTCTCACACAGTGTTGTATCGTTAGTTTTCATGAAGTTAAGCAAGCAGTTTCACAACCAGTGTTGTATCGTTACTTTTCATGAAATTAAGCATGTAGTTTCTCACACAGTGTTGTATCGTTAGTTTTCATGAAGTTAAGCAAGCAGTTTCACAACCAGTGTTGTATCGTTACTTTTCATGAAATTAAGCATGTAGTTTCTCACACAGTGTTGTATCGTTAGTTTTCATGAAGTTAAGCAACTAGTTTCACAACCAGTGTTGTATCGTTACTTTTCATGAAATTAAGCATGTAGTTTCTCACACAGTGTTGTATCGTTAGTTTTCATGAAGTTAAGCAAGCAGTTTCACAAACAGTGTTGTATCGTTACTTTTCATGAAATTAAGCATGTAGTTTCTCACACAGTGTTGTATCGTTAGTTTTCATGAAGTTAAGCAACTAGTTTCACAACCAGTGTTGTATCGTTACTTTTCATGAAATTAAGCATGTAGTTTCTCACACAGTGTTGTATCGTTAGTTTTCATGAAGTTAAGCAACCAGTTTCACAACCAGTGTTGTATCGTTACTTTTCATGAAATTAAGCATGTAGTTTCTCACACAGTGTTGTATCGTTAGTTTTCATGAAGTTAAGCAAGCAAGTTTCACAACCAGTGTTGTATCGTTACTTTTCATGAAATTAAGCATGTAGTTTCTCACACAGTGTTGTATCGTTAGTTTTCATGAAGTTAAGCAAGCAGTTTCACAACCAGTGTTGTATCGTTACTTTTCATGAAATTAAGCATGTAGTTTCTCACACAGTGTTGTATCGTTAGTTTTCATGAAGTTAAGCAACTAGTTTCACAACCAGTGTTGTATCGTTACTTTTCATGAAATTAAGCATGTAGTTTCTCACACAGTGTTGTATCGTTAGTTTTCATGAAGTTAAGCAACTAGTTTCACAACCAGTGTTGTATCGTTACTTTTCATGAAATTAAGCATGTAGTTTCTCACACAGTGTTGTATCGTTAGTTTTCATGAAGTTAAGCAAGCAGTTTCACAACCAGTGTTGTATCGTTACTTTTCATGAAATTAAGCATGTAGTTTCTCACACAGTGTTGTATCGTTAGTTTTCATGAAGTTAAGCAACAAGTTTCACAACCAGTGTTGTATCGTTACTTTTCATGAAATTAAGCATGTAGTTTCTCACACAGTGTTGTATCGTTAGTTTTCATGAAGTTAAGCAAGCTAGTTTCACAACCAGTGTTGTATCGTTACTTTTCATGAAATTAAGCATGTAGTTTCTCACACAGTGTTGTATCGTTAGTTTTCATGAAGTTAAGCAACTAGTTTCACAACCAGTGTTGTATCGTTACTTTTCATGAAATTAAGCATGTAGTTTCTCACACAGTGTTGTATCGTTAGTTTTCATGAAGTTAAGCAAGCAGTTTCACAACCAGTGTTGTATCGTTACTTTTCATGAAATTAAGCATGTAGTTTCTCACACAGTGTTGTATCGTTAGTTTTCATGAAGTTAAGCAAGCAAGTTTCACAACCAGTGTTGTATCGTTACTTTTCATGAAATTAAGCATGTAGTTTCTCACACAGTGTTGTATCGTTAGTTTTCATGAAGTTAAGCAAGCAGTTTCACAACCAGTGTTGTATCGTTACTTTTCATGAAATTAAGCATGTAGTTTCTCACACAGTGTTGTATCGTTAGTTTTCATGAAGTTAAGCAAGCAGTTTCACAACCAGTGTTGTATCGTTACTTTTCATGAAATTAAGCATGTAGTTTCTCACACAGTGTTGTATCGTTAGTTTTCATGAAGTTAAGCAAGCAGTTTCACAACCAGTGTTGTATCGTTACTTTTCATGAAATTAAGCATGTAGTTTCTCACACAGTGTTGTATCGTTAGTTTTCATGAAGTTAAGCAAGCAGTTTCACAACCAGTGTTGTATCGTTACTTTTCATGAAATTAAGCATGTAGTTTCTCACACAGTGTTGTATCGTTAGTTTTCATGAAGTTAAGCAACTAGTTTCACAACCAGTGTTGTATCGTTACTTTTCATGAAATTAAGCATGTAGTTTCTCACACAGTGTTGTATCGTTAGTTTTCATGAAGTTAAGCAAGCAGTTTCACAACCAGTGTTGTATCGTTACTTTTCATGAAATTAAGCATGTAGTTTCTCACACAGTGTTGTATCGTTAGTTTTCATGAAATTAAGCAAGCAGTTTCACAAACAGTGTTGTATCGTTACTTTTCATGAAATTAAGCATGTAGTTTCTCACACAGTGTTGTATCGTTAGTTTTCATGAAGTTAAGCAACTAGTTTCACAACCAGTGTTGTATCGTTACTTTTCATGAAATTAAGCATGTAGTTTCTCACACAGTGTTGTATCGTTAGTTTTCATGAAATTAAGCAAGCAGTTTCACAACCAGTGTTGTATCGTTACTTTTCATGAAATTAAGCATGTAGTTTCTCACACAGTGTTGTATCGTTAGTTTTCATGAAGTTAAGCAAGCAGTTTCACAACCAGTGTTGTATTGTTACTTTTCATGAAATTAAGCATGTAGTTTCTCACACAGTGTTGTATCGTTAGTTTTCATGAAGTTAAGCAAGCTAGTTTCACAACCAGTGTTGTATCGTTACTTTTCATGAAATTAAGCATGTAGTTTCTCACACAGTGTTGTATCGTTAGTTTTCATGAAGTTAAGCAAGCAGTTTCACAACCAGTGTTGTATCGTTACTTTTCATGAAATTAAGCATGTAGTTTCTCACACAGTGTTGTATCGTTAGTTTTCATGAAGTTAAGCAAGCAGTTTCACAACCAGTGTTGTATTGTTACTTTTCATGAAATTAAGCATGTAGTTTCTCACACAGTGTTGTATCGTTAGTTTTCATGAAGTTAAGCAAGCTAGTTTCACAACCAGTGTTGTATCGTTACTTTTCATGAAATTAAGCATGTAGTTTCTCACACAGTGTTGTATCGTTAGTTTTCATGAAATTAAGCAAGCAGTTTCACAAACAGTGTTGTATCGTTACTTTTCATGAAATTAAGCATGTAGTTTCTCACACAGTGTTGTATCGTTAGTTTTCATGAAGTTAAGCAACTAGTTTCACAACCAGTGTTGTATCGTTACTTTTCATGAAATTAAGCATGTAGTTTCTCACACAGTGTTGTATCGTTAGTTTTCATGAAGTTAAGCAAGCTAGTTTCACAACCAGTGTTGTATCGTTACTTTTCATGAAATTAAGCATGTAGTTTCTCACACAGTGTTGTATCGTTAGTTTTCATGAAGTTAAGCAACTAGTTTCACAACCAGTGTTGTATCTTTACTTTTCATGAAATTAAGCATGTAGTTTCTCACACAGTGTTGTATCGTTAGTTTTCATGAAGTTAAGCAAGCAGTTTCACAAACAGTGTTGTATTGTTACTTTTCATGAAATTAAGCATGTAGTTTCTCACACAGTGTTGTATCGTTAGTTTTCATGAAGTTAAGCAAGCAGTTTCACAACCAGTGTTGTATCGTTACTTTTCATGAAATTAAGCATGTAGTTTCTCACACAGTGTTGTATCGTTAGTTTTCATGAAGTTAAGCAAGCTAGTTTCACAACCAGTGTTGTATCGTTACTTTTCATGAAATTAAGCATGTAGTTTCTCACACAGTGTTGTATCGTTAGTTTTCATGAAGTTAAGCAAGCAGTTTCACAACCAGTGTTGTATCGTTACTTTTCATGAAATTAAGCATGTAGTTTCTCACACAGTGTTGTATCGTTAGTTTTCATGAAGTTAAGCAACAAGTTTCACAACCAGTGTTGTATCGTTACTTTTCATGAAATTAAGCATGTAGTTTCTCACACAGTGTTGTATCGTTAGTTTTCATGAAGTTAAGCAACTAGTTTCACAACCAGTGTTGTATCGTTACTTTTCATGAAATTAAGCATGTAGTTTCTCACACAGTGTTGTATCGTTAGTTTTCATGAAGTTAAGCAAGCAGTTTCACAACCAGTGTTGTATCGTTACTTTTCATGAAATTAAGCATGTAGTTTCTCACACAGTGTTGTATCGTTAGTTTTCATGAAGTTAAGCAAGCAGTTTCACAACCAGTGTTGTATCGTTACTTTTCATGAAATTAAGCATGTAGTTTCTCACACAGTGTTGTATCGTTAGTTTTCATGAAGTTAAGCAAGCAGTTTCACAACCAGTGTTGTATCGTTACTTTTCATGAAATTAAGCATGTAGTTTCTCACACAGTGTTGTATCGTTAGTTTTCATGAAGTTAAGCAAGCAGTTTCACAACCAGTGTTGTATCGTTACTTTTCATGAAATTAAGCATGTAGTTTCTCACACAGTGTTGTATCGTTAGTTTTCATGAAGTTAAGCAACTAGTTTCACAACCAGTGTTGTATCGTTACTTTTCATGAAATTAAGCATGTAGTTTCTCACACAGTGTTGTATCGTTAGTTTTCATGAAATTAAGCAAGCAGTTTCACAAACAGTGTTGTATCGTTACTTTTCATGAAATTAAGCATGTAGTTTCTCACACAGTGTTGTATCGTTAGTTTTCATGAAGTTAAGCAACTAGTTTCACAACCAGTGTTGTATCGTTACTTTTCATGAAATTAAGCATGTAGTTTCTCACACAGTGTTGTATCGTTAGTTTTCATGAAATTAAGCAAGCAGTTTCACAACCAGTGTTGTATCGTTACTTTTCATGAAATTAAGCATGTAGTTTCTCACACAGTGTTGTATCGTTAGTTTTCATGAAATTAAGCAAGCAGTTTCACAACCAGTGTTGTATCGTTACTTTTCATGAAATTAAGCATGTAGTTTCTCACACAGTGTTGTATCGTTAGTTTTCATGAAGTTAAGCAAGCAAGTTTCACAACCAGTGTTGTATCGTTACTTTTCATGAAATTAAGCATGTAGTTTCTCACACAGTGTTGTATCGTTAGTTTTCATGAAGTTAAGCAACTAGTTTCACAACCAGTGTTGTATCTTTACTTTTCATGAAATTAAGCATGTAGTTTCTCACACAGTGTTGTATCGTTAGTTTTCATGAAGTTAAGCAACTAGTTTCACAACCAGTGTTGTATCGTTACTTTTCATGAAATTAAGCATGTAGTTTCTCACACAGTGTTGTATCGTTAGTTTTCATGAAGTTAAGCAACTAGTTTCACAACCAGTGTTGTATCGTTACTTTTCATGAAATTAAGCATGTAGTTTCTCACACAGTGTTGTATCGTTAGTTTTCATGAAGTTAAGCAAGCAAGTTTCACAACCAGTGTTGTATCGTTACTTTTCATGAAATTAAGCATGTAGTTTCTCACACAGTGTTGTATCGTTAGTTTTCATGAAGTTAAGCAAGCAGTTTCACAACCAGTGTTGTATCGTTACTTTTCATGAAATTAAGCATGTAGTTTCTCACACAGTGTTGTATCGTTAGTTTTCATGAAGTTAAGCAACTAGTTTCACAACCAGTGTTGTATCGTTACTTTTCATGAAATTAAGCATGTAGTTTCTCACACAGTGTTGTATCGTTAGTTTTCATGAAATTAAGCAAGCAGTTTCACAAACAGTGTTGTATCGTTACTTTTCATGAAATTAAGCATGTAGTTTCTCACACAGTGTTGTATCGTTAGTTTTCATGAAGTTAAGCAACAAGTTTCACAACCAGTGTTGTATCGTTACTTTTCATGAAATTAAGCATGTAGTTTCTCACACAGTGTTGTATCGTTAGTTTTCATGAAATTAAGCAAGCAGTTTCACAAACAGTGTTGTATCGTTACTTTTCATGAAATTAAGCATGTAGTTTCTCACACAGTGTTGTATCGTTAGTTTTCATGAAGTTAAGCAACTAGTTTCACAACCAGTGTTGTATCGTTACTTTTCATGAAATTAAGCATGTAGTTTCTCACACAGTGTTGTATCGTTAGTTTTCATGAAATTAAGCAAGCAGTTTCACAAACAGTGTTGTATCGTTACTTTTCATGAAATTAAGCATGTAGTTTCTCACACAGTGTTGTATCGTTAGTTTTCATGAAGTTAAGCAAGCAAGTTTCACAACCAGTGTTGTATCGTTACTTTTCATGAAATTAAGCATGTAGTTTCTCACACAGTGTTGTATCGTTAGTTTTCATGAAGTTAAGCAACTAGTTTCACAACCAGTGTTGTATCGTTACTTTTCATGAAATTAAGCATGTAGTTTCTCACACAGTGTTGTATCGTTAGTTTTCATGAAGTTAAGCAACTAGTTTCACAACCAGTGTTGTATCGTTACTTTTCATGAAATTAAGCATGTAGTTTCTCACACAGTGTTGTATCGTTAGTTTTCATGAAATTAAGCAAGCAGTTTCACAACCAGTGTTGTATCGTTACTTTTCATGAAATTAAGCATGTAGTTTCTCACACAGTGTTGTATCGTTAGTTTTCATGAAGTTAAGCAACTAGTTTCACAACCAGTGTTGTATCGTTACTTTTCATGAAATTAAGCATGTAGTTTCTCACACAGTGTTGTATCGTTAGTTTTCATGAAGTTAAGCAACTAGTTTCACAACCAGTGTTGTATCGTTACTTTTCATGAAATTAAGCATGTAGTTTCTCACACAGTGTTGTATCGTTAGTTTTCATGAAGTTAAGCAAGCAGTTTCACAACCAGTGTTGTATCGTTACTTTTCATGAAATTAAGCATGTAGTTTCTCACACAGTGTTGTATCGTTAGTTTTCATGAAGTTAAGCAAGCAAGTTTCACAACCAGTGTTGTATCGTTACTTTTCATGAAATTAAGCATGTAGTTTCTCACACAGTGTTGTATCGTTAGTTTTCATGAAGTTAAGCAAGCAGTTTCACAACCAGTGTTGTATCGTTACTTTTCATGAAATTAAGCATGTAGTTTCTCACACAGTGTTGTATCGTTAGTTTTCATGAAGTTAAGCAAGCAGTTTCACAACCAGTGTTGTATCGTTACTTTTCATGAAATTAAGCATGTAGTTTCTCACACAGTGTTGTATCGTTAGTTTTCATGAAGTTAAGCAAGCAAGTTTCACAACCAGTGTTGTATCGTTACTTTTCATGAAATTAAGCATGTAGTTTCTCACACAGTGTTGTATCGTTAGTTTTCATGAAGTTAAGCAACTAGTTTCACAACCAGTGTTGTATCGTTACTTTTCATGAAATTAAGCATGTAGTTTCTCACACAGTGTTGTATCGTTAGTTTTCATGAAGTTAAGCAAGCAGTTTCACAAACAGTGTTGTATCGTTACTTTTCATGAAATTAAGCATGTAGTTTCTCACACAGTGTTGTATCGTTAGTTTTCATGAAGTTAAGCAACTAGTTTCACAACCAGTGTTGTATCGTTACTTTTCATGAAATTAAGCATGTAGTTTCTCACACAGTGTTGTATCGTTAGTTTTCATGAAGTTAAGCAAGCAGTTTCACAACCAGTGTTGTATTGTTACTTTTCATGAAATTAAGCATGTAGTTTCTCACACAGTGTTGTATCGTTAGTTTTCATGAAGTTAAGCAAGCTAGTTTCACAACCAGTGTTGTATCGTTACTTTTCATGAAATTAAGCATGTAGTTTCTCACACAGTGTTGTATCGTTAGTTTTCATGAAGTTAAGCAAGCAGTTTCACAAACAGTGTTGTATCGTTACTTTTCATGAAATTAAGCATGTAGTTTCTCACACAGTGTTGTATCGTTAGTTTTCATGAAGTTAAGCAACTAGTTTCACAACCAGTGTTGTATCGTTACTTTTCATGAAATTAAGCATGTAGTTTCTCACACAGTGTTGTATCGTTAGTTTTCATGAAGTTAAGCAACTAGTTTCACAACCAGTGTTGTATCGTTACTTTTCATGAAATTAAGCATGTAGTTTCTCACACAGTGTTGTATCGTTAGTTTTCATGAAGTTAAGCAACTAGTTTCACAACCAGTGTTGTATCGTTACTTTTCATGAAATTAAGCATGTAGTTTCTCACACAGTGTTGTATCGTTAGTTTTCATGAAATTAAGCAAGCAGTTTCACAAACAGTGTTGTATCGTTACTTTTCATGAAATTAAGCATGTAGTTTCTCACACAGTGTTGTATCGTTAGTTTTCATGAAGTTAAGCAACTAGTTTCACAACCAGTGTTGTATCGTTACTTTTCATGAAATTAAGCATGTAGTTTCTCACACAGTGTTGTATCGTTAGTTTTCATGAAGTTAAGCAACAAGTTTCACAACCAGTGTTGTATCGTTACTTTTCATGAAATTAAGCATGTAGTTTCTCACACAGTGTTGTATCGTTAGTTTTCATGAAGTTAAGCAACCAGTTTCACAACCAGTGTTGTATCGTTACTTTTCATGAAATTAAGCATGTAGTTTCTCACACAGTGTTGTATCGTTAGTTTTCATGAAGTTAAGCAAGCTAGTTTCACAACCAGTGTTGTATCGTTACTTTTCATGAAATTAAGCATGTAGTTTCTCACACAGTGTTGTATCGTTAGTTTTCATGAAGTTAAGCAAGCAGTTTCACAACCAGTGTTGTATCGTTACTTTTCATGAAATTAAGCATGTAGTTTCTCACACAGTGTTGTATCGTTAGTTTTCATGAAGTTAAGCAACTAGTTTCACAACCAGTGTTGTATCGTTACTTTTCATGAAATTAAGCATGTAGTTTCTCACACAGTGTTGTATCGTTAGTTTTCATGAAATTAAGCAAGCAGTTTCACAACCAGTGTTGTATCGTTACTTTTCATGAAATTAAGCATGTAGTTTCTCACACAGTGTTGTATCGTTAGTTTTCATGAAGTTAAGCAAGCAGTTTCACAACCAGTGTTGTATCGTTACTTTTCATGAAATTAAGCATGTAGTTTCTCACACAGTGTTGTATCGTTAGTTTTCATGAAGTTAAGCAACTAGTTTCACAACCAGTGTTGTATCGTTACTTTTCATGAAATTAAGCATGTAGTTTCTCACACAGTGTTGTATCGTTAGTTTTCATGAAATTAAGCAAGCAGTTTCACAAACAGTGTTGTATCGTTACTTTTCATGAAATTAAGCATGTAGTTTCTCACACAGTGTTGTATCGTTAGTTTTCATGAAGTTAAGCAACTAGTTTCACAACCAGTGTTGTATCGTTACTTTTCATGAAATTAAGCATGTAGTTTCTCACACAGTGTTGTATCGTTAGTTTTCATGAAGTTAAGCAAGCAGTTTCACAAACAGTGTTGTATCGTTACTTTTCATGAAATTAAGCATGTAGTTTCTCACACAGTGTTGTATCGTTAGTTTTCATGAAGTTAAGCAACTAGTTTCACAACCAGTGTTGTATCGTTACTTTTCATGAAATTAAGCATGTAGTTTCTCACACAGTGTTGTATCGTTAGTTTTCATGAAGTTAAGCAACTAGTTTCACAACCAGTGTTGTATCGTTACTTTTCATGAAATTAAGCATGTAGTTTCTCACACAGTGTTGTATCGTTAGTTTTCATGAAGTTAAGCAACTAGTTTCACAACCAGTGTTGTATCGTTACTTTTCATGAAATTAAGCATGTAGTTTCTCACACAGTGTTGTATCGTTAGTTTTCATGAAGTTAAGCAAGCTAGTTTCACAACCAGTGTTGTATCGTTACTTTTCATGAAATTAAGCATGTAGTTTCTCACACAGTGTTGTATCGTTAGTTTTCATGAAGTTAAGCAACTAGTTTCACAACCAGTGTTGTATCGTTACTTTTCATGAAATTAAGCATGTAGTTTCTCACACAGTGTTGTATCGTTAGTTTTCATGAAGTTAAGCAAGCAGTTTCACAACCAGTGTTGTATCGTTACTTTTCATGAAATTAAGCATGTAGTTTCTCACACAGTGTTGTATCGTTAGTTTTCATGAAGTTAAGCAACTAGTTTCACAACCAGTGTTGTATCGTTACTTTTCATGAAATTAAGCATGTAGTTTCTCACACAGTGTTGTATCGTTAGTTTTCATGAAGTTAAGCAAGCAGTTTCACAAACAGTGTTGTATCGTTACTTTTCATGAAATTAAGCATGTAGTTTCTCACACAGTGTTGTATCGTTAGTTTTCATGAAGTTAAGCAAGCTAGTTTCACAACCAGTGTTGTATCGTTACTTTTCATGAAATTAAGCATGTAGTTTCTCACACAGTGTTGTATCGTTAGTTTTCATGAAGTTAAGCAAGCAGTTTCACAACCAGTGTTGTATCGTTACTTTTCATGAAATTAAGCATGTAGTTTCTCACACAGTGTTGTATCGTTAGTTTTCATGAAGTTAAGCAAGCTAGTTTCACAACCAGTGTTGTATCGTTACTTTTCATGAAATTAAGCATGTAGTTTCTCACACAGTGTTGTATCGTTAGTTTTCATGAAGTTAAGCAAGCAGTTTCACAAACAGTGTTGTATCGTTACTTTTCATGAAATTAAGCATGTAGTTTCTCACACAGTGTTGTATCGTTAGTTTTCATGAAGTTAAGCAACTAGTTTCACAACCAGTGTTGTATCGTTACTTTTCATGAAATTAAGCATGTAGTTTCTCACACAGTGTTGTATCGTTAGTTTTCATGAAATTAAGCAAGCAGTTTCACAAACAGTGTTGTATCGTTACTTTTCATGAAATTAAGCATGTAGTTTCTCACACAGTGTTGTATCGTTAGTTTTCATGAAGTTAAGCAACTAGTTTCACAACCAGTGTTGTATCGTTACTTTTCATGAAATTAAGCATGTAGTTTCTCACACAGTGTTGTATCGTTAGTTTTCATGAAATTAAGCAAGCAGTTTCACAAACAGTGTTGTATCGTTACTTTTCATGAAATTAAGCATGTAGTTTCTCACACAGTGTTGTATCGTTAGTTTTCATGAAGTTAAGCAACAAGTTTCACAACCAGTGTTGTATCGTTACTTTTCATGAAATTAAGCATGTAGTTTCTCACACAGTGTTGTATCGTTAGTTTTCATGAAATTAAGCAAGCAGTTTCACAAACAGTGTTGTATCGTTACTTTTCATGAAATTAAGCATGTAGTTTCTCACACAGTGTTGTATCGTTAGTTTTCATGAAGTTAAGCAAGCTAGTTTCACAACCAGTGTTGTATCGTTACTTTTCATGAAATTAAGCATGTAGTTTCTCACACAGTGTTGTATCGTTAGTTTTCATGAAGTTAAGCAACAAGTTTCACAACCAGTGTTGTATCGTTACTTTTCATGAAATTAAGCATGTAGTTTCTCACACAGTGTTGTATCGTTAGTTTTCATGAAGTTAAGCAACAAGTTTCACAACCAGTGTTGTATCGTTACTTTTCATGAAATTAAGCATGTAGTTTCTCACACAGTGTTGTATCGTTAGTTTTCATGAAGTTAAGCAACTAGTTTCACAACCAGTGTTGTATCGTTACTTTTCATGAAATTAAGCATGTAGTTTCTCACACAGTGTTGTATCGTTAGTTTTCATGAAGTTAAGCAAGCAGTTTCACAAACAGTGTTGTATCGTTACTTTTCATGAAATTAAGCATGTAGTTTCTCACACAGTGTTGTATCGTTAGTTTTCATGAAGTTAAGCAACAAGTTTCACAACCAGTGTTGTATCGTTACTTTTCATGAAATTAAGCATGTAGTTTCTCACACAGTGTTGTATCGTTAGTTTTCATGAAGTTAAGCAACAAGTTTCACAACCAGTGTTGTATCGTTACTTTTCATGAAATTAAGCATGTAGTTTCTCACACAGTGTTGTATCGTTAGTTTTCATGAAGTTAAGCAAGCAAGTTTCACAACCAGTGTTGTATCGTTACTTTTCATGAAATTAAGCATGTAGTTTCTCACACAGTGTTGTATCGTTAGTTTTCATGAAGTTAAGCAAGCTAGTTTCACAACCAGTGTTGTATCGTTACTTTTCATGAAATTAAGCATGTAGTTTCTCACACAGTGTTGTATCGTTAGTTTTCATGAAGTTAAGCAAGCAGTTTCACAACCAGTGTTGTATCGTTACTTTTCATGAAATTAAGCATGTAGTTTCTCACACAGTGTTGTATCGTTAGTTTTCATGAAGTTAAGCAAGCTAGTTTCACAACCAGTGTTGTATCGTTACTTTTCATGAAATTAAGCATGTAGTTTCTCACACAGTGTTGTATCGTTAGTTTTCATGAAGTTAAGCAACTAGTTTCACAACCAGTGTTGTATCGTTACTTTTCATGAAATTAAGCATGTAGTTTCTCACACAGTGTTGTATCGTTAGTTTTCATGAAGTTAAGCAAGCTAGTTTCACAACCAGTGTTGTATCGTTACTTTTCATGAAATTAAGCATGTAGTTTCTCACACAGTGTTGTATCGTTAGTTTTCATGAAGTTAAGCAAGCTAGTTTCACAACCAGTGTTGTATCGTTACTTTTCATGAAATTAAGCATGTAGTTTCTCACACAGTGTTGTATCGTTAGTTTTCATGAAGTTAAGCAACAGTTTCACAACCAGTGTTGTATCGTTACTTTTCATGAAATTAAGCATGTAGTTTCTCACACAGTGTTGTATCGTTAGTTTTCATGAAGTTAAGCAAGCAGTTTCACAAACAGTGTTGTATCGTTACTTTTCATGAAATTAAGCATGTAGTTTCTCACACAGTGTTGTATCGTTAGTTTTCATGAAGTTAAGCAACTAGTTTCACAACCAGTGTTGTATCGTTACTTTTCATGAAATTAAGCATGTAGTTTCTCACACAGTGTTGTATCGTTAGTTTTCATGAAGTTAAGCAACAAGTTTCACAACCAGTGTTGTATTGTTACTTTTCATGAAATTAAGCATGTAGTTTCTCACACAGTGTTGTATCGTTAGTTTTCATGAAGTTAAGCAAGCAGTTTCACAAACAGTGTTGTATCGTTACTTTTCATGAAATTAAGCATGTAGTTTCTCACACAGTGTTGTATCGTTAGTTTTCATGAAGTTAAGCAAGCAGTTTCACAACCAGTGTTGTATCGTTACTTTTCATGAAATTAAGCATGTAGTTTCTCACACAGTGTTGTATCGTTAGTTTTCATGAAGTTAAGCAACTAGTTTCACAACCAGTGTTGTATCGTTACTTTTCATGAAATTAAGCATGTAGTTTCTCACACAGTGTTGTATCGTTAGTTTTCATGAAGTTAAGCAAGCTAGTTTCACAACCAGTGTTGTATCGTTACTTTTCATGAAATTAAGCATGTAGTTTCTCACACAGTGTTGTATCGTTAGTTTTCATGAAGTTAAGCAACTAGTTTCACAACCAGTGTTGTATCGTTACTTTTCATGAAATTAAGCATGTAGTTTCTCACACAGTGTTGTATCGTTAGTTTTCATGAAGTTAAGCAACTAGTTTCACAACCAGTGTTGTATCGTTACTTTTCATGAAATTAAGCATGTAGTTTCTCACACAGTGTTGTATCGTTAGTTTTCATGAAGTTAAGCAACAAGTTTCACAACCAGTGTTGTATCGTTACTTTTCATGAAATTAAGCATGTAGTTTCTCACACAGTGTTGTATCGTTAGTTTTCATGAAGTTAAGCAAGCTAGTTTCACAACCAGTGTTGTATCGTTACTTTTCATGAAATTAAGCATGTAGTTTCTCACACAGTGTTGTATCGTTAGTTTTCATGAAGTTAAGCAAGCAGTTTCACAACCAGTGTTGTATCGTTACTTTTCATGAAATTAAGCATGTAGTTTCTCACACAGTGTTGTATCGTTAGTTTTCATGAAGTTAAGCAACAAGTTTCACAACCAGTGTTGTATCGTTACTTTTCATGAAATTAAGCATGTAGTTTCTCACACAGTGTTGTATCGTTAGTTTTCATGAAGTTAAGCAAGCAGTTTCACAAACAGTGTTGTATCGTTACTTTTCATGAAATTAAGCATGTAGTTTCTCACACAGTGTTGTATCGTTAGTTTTCATGAAGTTAAGCAACTAGTTTCACAACCAGTGTTGTATCGTTACTTTTCATGAAATTAAGCATGTAGTTTCTCACACAGTGTTGTATCGTTAGTTTTCATGAAGTTAAGCAAGCAGTTTCACAACCAGTGTTGTATCGTTACTTTTCATGAAATTAAGCATGTAGTTTCTCACACAGTGTTGTATCGTTAGTTTTCATGAAGTTAAGCAAGCAGTTTCACAAACAGTGTTGTATCGTTACTTTTCATGAAATTAAGCATGTAGTTTCTCACACAGTGTTGTATCGTTAGTTTTCATGAAGTTAAGCAACAAGTTTCACAACCAGTGTTGTATCGTTACTTTTCATGAAATTAAGCATGTAGTTTCTCACACAGTGTTGTATCGTTAGTTTTCATGAAGTTAAGCAAGCTAGTTTCACAACCAGTGTTGTATCGTTACTTTTCATGAAATTAAGCATGTAGTTTCTCACACAGTGTTGTATCGTTAGTTTTCATGAAGTTAAGCAAGCAGTTTCACAACCAGTGTTGTATCGTTACTTTTCATGAAATTAAGCATGTAGTTTCTCACACAGTGTTGTATCGTTAGTTTTCATGAAGTTAAGCAACTAGTTTCACAACCAGTGTTGTATCGTTACTTTTCATGAAATTAAGCATGTAGTTTCTCACACAGTGTTGTATCGTTAGTTTTCATGAAGTTAAGCAAGCAAGTTTCACAACCAGTGTTGTATCGTTACTTTTCATGAAATTAAGCATGTAGTTTCTCACACAGTGTTGTATCGTTAGTTTTCATGAAGTTAAGCAACTAGTTTCACAACCAGTGTTGTATCGTTACTTTTCATGAAATTAAGCATGTAGTTTCTCACACAGTGTTGTATCGTTAGTTTTCATGAAGTTAAGCAAGCAGTTTCACAAACAGTGTTGTATTGTTACTTTTCATGAAATTAAGCATGTAGTTTCTCACACAGTGTTGTATCGTTAGTTTTCATGAAGTTAAGCAACTAGTTTCACAACCAGTGTTGTATCGTTACTTTTCATGAAATTAAGCATGTAGTTTCTCACACAGTGTTGTATCGTTAGTTTTCATGAAGTTAAGCAAGCAGTTTCACAACCAGTGTTGTATCGTTACTTTTCATGAAATTAAGCATGTAGTTTCTCACACAGTGTTGTATCGTTAGTTTTCATGAAGTTAAGCAACTAGTTTCACAACCAGTGTTGTATCGTTACTTTTCATGAAATTAAGCATGTAGTTTCTCACACAGTGTTGTATCGTTAGTTTTCATGAAATTAAGCAAGCAGTTTCACAAACAGTGTTGTATTGTTACTTTTCATGAAATTAAGCATGTAGTTTCTCACACAGTGTTGTATCGTTAGTTTTCATGAAGTTAAGCAACTAGTTTCACAACCAGTGTTGTATCGTTACTTTTCATGAAATTAAGCATGTAGTTTCTCACACAGTGTTGTATCGTTAGTTTTCATGAAATTAAGCAAGCAGTTTCACAAACAGTGTTGTATCGTTACTTTTCATGAAATTAAGCATGTAGTTTCTCACACAGTGTTGTATCGTTAGTTTTCATGAAGTTAAGCAACTAGTTTCACAACCAGTGTTGTATCGTTACTTTTCATGAAATTAAGCATGTAGTTTCTCACACAGTGTTGTATCGTTAGTTTTCATGAAGTTAAGCAAGCAGTTTCACAACCAGTGTTGTATCGTTACTTTTCATGAAATTAAGCATGTAGTTTCTCACACAGTGTTGTATCGTTAGTTTTCATGAAGTTAAGCAACTAGTTTCACAACCAGTGTTGTATCGTTACTTTTCATGAAATTAAGCATGTAGTTTCTCACACAGTGTTGTATCGTTAGTTTTCATGAAGTTAAGCAACTAGTTTCACAACCAGTGTTGTATCGTTACTTTTCATGAAATTAAGCATGTAGTTTCTCACACAGTGTTGTATCGTTAGTTTTCATGAAGTTAAGCAAGCAGTTTCACAAACAGTGTTGTATCGTTACTTTTCATGAAATTAAGCATGTAGTTTCTCACACAGTGTTGTATCGTTAGTTTTCATGAAGTTAAGCAACAAGTTTCACAACCAGTGTTGTATCGTTACTTTTCATGAAATTAAGCATGTAGTTTCTCACACAGTGTTGTATCGTTAGTTTTCATGAAGTTAAGCAAGCAGTTTCACAAACAGTGTTGTATCGTTACTTTTCATGAAATTAAGCATGTAGTTTCTCACACAGTGTTGTATCGTTAGTTTTCATGAAGTTAAGCAACTAGTTTCACAACCAGTGTTGTATCGTTACTTTTCATGAAATTAAGCATGTAGTTTCTCACACAGTGTTGTATCGTTAGTTTTCATGAAGTTAAGCAAGCTAGTTTCACAACCAGTGTTGTATCGTTACTTTTCATGAAATTAAGCATGTAGTTTCTCACACAGTGTTGTATCGTTAGTTTTCATGAAGTTAAGCAACAAGTTTCACAACCAGTGTTGTATCGTTACTTTTCATGAAATTAAGCATGTAGTTTCTCACACAGTGTTGTATCGTTAGTTTTCATGAAGTTAAGCAAGCTAGTTTCACAACCAGTGTTGTATCGTTACTTTTCATGAAATTAAGCATGTAGTTTCTCACACAGTGTTGTATCGTTAGTTTTCATGAAGTTAAGCAACTAGTTTCACAACCAGTGTTGTATCGTTACTTTTCATGAAATTAAGCATGTAGTTTCTCACACAGTGTTGTATCGTTAGTTTTCATGAAGTTAAGCAAGCAGTTTCACAAACAGTGTTGTATCGTTACTTTTCATGAAATTAAGCATGTAGTTTCTCACACAGTGTTGTATCGTTAGTTTTCATGAAGTTAAGCAACTAGTTTCACAACCAGTGTTGTATCGTTACTTTTCATGAAATTAAGCATGTAGTTTCTCACACAGTGTTGTATCGTTAGTTTTCATGAAGTTAAGCAAGCTAGTTTCACAACCAGTGTTGTATCGTTACTTTTCATGAAATTAAGCATGTAGTTTCTCACACAGTGTTGTATCGTTAGTTTTCATGAAGTTAAGCAAGCAGTTTCACAACCAGTGTTGTATCGTTACTTTTCATGAAATTAAGCATGTAGTTTCTCACACAGTGTTGTATCGTTAGTTTTCATGAAGTTAAGCAACAAGTTTCACAACCAGTGTTGTATCGTTACTTTTCATGAAATTAAGCATGTAGTTTCTCACACAGTGTTGTATCGTTAGTTTTCATGAAGTTAAGCAACAAGTTTCACAACCAGTGTTGTATCGTTACTTTTCATGAAATTAAGCATGTAGTTTCTCACACAGTGTTGTATCGTTAGTTTTCATGAAGTTAAGCAACTAGTTTCACAACCAGTGTTGTATCGTTACTTTTCATGAAATTAAGCATGTAGTTTCTCACACAGTGTTGTATCGTTAGTTTTCATGAAGTTAAGCAAGCTAGTTTCACAACCAGTGTTGTATCGTTACTTTTCATGAAATTAAGCATGTAGTTTCTCACACAGTGTTGTATCGTTAGTTTTCATGAAGTTAAGCAACTAGTTTCACAACCAGTGTTGTATCGTTACTTTTCATGAAATTAAGCATGTAGTTTCTCACACAGTGTTGTATCGTTAGTTTTCATGAAGTTAAGCAACTAGTTTCACAACCAGTGTTGTATCGTTACTTTTCATGAAATTAAGCATGTAGTTTCTCACACAGTGTTGTATCGTTAGTTTTCATGAAGTTAAGCAAGCAGTTTCACAACCAGTGTTGTATCGTTACTTTTCATGAAATTAAGCATGTAGTTTCTCACACAGTGTTGTATCGTTAGTTTTCATGAAGTTAAGCAAGCAGTTTCACAACCAGTGTTGTATCGTTACTTTTCATGAAATTAAGCATGTAGTTTCTCACACAGTGTTGTATCGTTAGTTTTCATGAAGTTAAGCAAGCTAGTTTCACAACCAGTGTTGTATCGTTACTTTTCATGAAATTAAGCATGTAGTTTCTCACACAGTGTTGTATCGTTAGTTTTCATGAAGTTAAGCAAGCAAGTTTCACAACCAGTGTTGTATCGTTACTTTTCATGAAATTAAGCATGTAGTTTCTCACACAGTGTTGTATCGTTAGTTTTCATGAAGTTAAGCAACTAGTTTCACAACCAGTGTTGTATCGTTACTTTTCATGAAATTAAGCATGTAGTTTCTCACACAGTGTTGTATCGTTAGTTTTCATGAAATTAAGCAAGCAGTTTCACAAACAGTGTTGTATCGTTACTTTTCATGAAATTAAGCATGTAGTTTCTCACACAGTGTTGTATCGTTAGTTTTCATGAAGTTAAGCAACTAGTTTCACAACCAGTGTTGTATCGTTACTTTTCATGAAATTAAGCATGTAGTTTCTCACACAGTGTTGTATCGTTAGTTTTCATGAAGTTAAGCAAGCAGTTTCACAACCAGTGTTGTATCGTTACTTTTCATGAAATTAAGCATGTAGTTTCTCACACAGTGTTGTATCGTTAGTTTTCATGAAGTTAAGCAACTAGTTTCACAACCAGTGTTGTATCGTTACTTTTCATGAAATTAAGCATGTAGTTTCTCACACAGTGTTGTATCGTTAGTTTTCATGAAGTTAAGCAAGCAGTTTCACAACCAGTGTTGTATCGTTACTTTTCATGAAATTAAGCATGTAGTTTCTCACACAGTGTTGTATCGTTAGTTTTCATGAAGTTAAGCAACAAGTTTCACAACCAGTGTTGTATCGTTACTTTTCATGAAATTAAGCATGTAGTTTCTCACACAGTGTTGTATCGTTAGTTTTCATGAAGTTAAGCAAGCAAGTTTCACAACCAGTGTTGTATCGTTACTTTTCATGAAATTAAGCATGTAGTTTCTCACACAGTGTTGTATCGTTAGTTTTCATGAAGTTAAGCAAGCAGTTTCACAACCAGTGTTGTATCGTTACTTTTCATGAAATTAAGCATGTAGTTTCTCACACAGTGTTGTATCGTTAGTTTTCATGAAGTTAAGCAAGCTAGTTTCACAACCAGTGTTGTATCGTTACTTTTCATGAAATTAAGCATGTAGTTTCTCACACAGTGTTGTATCGTTAGTTTTCATGAAGTTAAGCAAGCAGTTTCACAACCAGTGTTGTATCGTTACTTTTCATGAAATTAAGCATGTAGTTTCTCACACAGTGTTGTATCGTTAGTTTTCATGAAGTTAAGCAACTAGTTTCACAACCAGTGTTGTATCGTTACTTTTCATGAAATTAAGCATGTAGTTTCTCACACAGTGTTGTATCGTTAGTTTTCATGAAGTTAAGCAAGCAGTTTCACAAACAGTGTTGTATCGTTACTTTTCATGAAATTAAGCATGTAGTTTCTCACACAGTGTTGTATCGTTAGTTTTCATGAAGTTAAGCAAGCAGTTTCACAACCAGTGTTGTATCGTTACTTTTCATGAAATTAAGCATGTAGTTTCTCACACAGTGTTGTATCGTTAGTTTTCATGAAGTTAAGCAACAAGTTTCACAACCAGTGTTGTATCGTTACTTTTCATGAAATTAAGCATGTAGTTTCTCACACAGTGTTGTATCGTTAGTTTTCATGAAGTTAAGCAACTAGTTTCACAACCAGTGTTGTATCGTTACTTTTCATGAAATTAAGCATGTAGTTTCTCACACAGTGTTGTATCGTTAGTTTTCATGAAGTTAAGCAAGCTAGTTTCACAACCAGTGTTGTATCGTTACTTTTCATGAAATTAAGCATGTAGTTTCTCACACAGTGTTGTATCGTTAGTTTTCATGAAGTTAAGCAACTAGTTTCACAACCAGTGTTGTATCGTTACTTTTCATGAAATTAAGCATGTAGTTTCTCACACAGTGTTGTATCGTTAGTTTTCATGAAATTAAGCAAGCAGTTTCACAACCAGTGTTGTATCGTTACTTTTCATGAAATTAAGCATGTAGTTTCTCACACAGTGTTGTATCGTTAGTTTTCATGAAGTTAAGCAACAAGTTTCACAACCAGTGTTGTATCGTTACTTTTCATGAAATTAAGCATGTAGTTTCTCACACAGTGTTGTATCGTTAGTTTTCATGAAGTTAAGCAAGCTAGTTTCACAACCAGTGTTGTATCGTTACTTTTCATGAAATTAAGCATGTAGTTTCTCACACAGTGTTGTATCGTTAGTTTTCATGAAGTTAAGCAACAAGTTTCACAACCAGTGTTGTATCGTTACTTTTCATGAAATTAAGCATGTAGTTTCTCACACAGTGTTGTATCGTTAGTTTTCATGAAGTTAAGCAACTAGTTTCACAACCAGTGTTGTATCGTTACTTTTCATGAAATTAAGCATGTAGTTTCTCACACAGTGTTGTATCGTTAGTTTTCATGAAATTAAGCATGTAGTTTCTCACACAGTGTTGTATCGTTAGTTTTCATGAAATTAAGCAACAGTTTCACAACAGTGTTGTATCGTTACTTTTCATGAAATTAAGCATGTAGTTTCTCACACAGTGTTGTATCGTTAGTTTTCATGAAGTTAAGCAAGCAGTTTCACAAACAGTGTTGTATTGTTACTTTTCATGAAATTAAGCATGTAGTTTCTCACACAGTGTTGTATCGTTAGTTTTCATGAAGTTAAGCAAGCAGTTTCACAACCAGTGTTGTATCGTTACTTTTCATGAAATTAAGCATGTAGTTTCTCACACAGTGTTGTATCGTTAGTTTTCATGAAGTTAAGCAAGCTAGTTTCACAACCAGTGTTGTATCGTTACTTTTCATGAAATTAAGCATGTAGTTTCTCACACAGTGTTGTATCGTTAGTTTTCATGAAGTTAAGCAACTAGTTTCACAACCAGTGTTGTATCGTTACTTTTCATGAAATTAAGCATGTAGTTTCTCACACAGTGTTGTATCGTTAGTTTTCATGAAGTTAAGCAACTAGTTTCACAACCAGTGTTGTATCGTTACTTTTCATGAAATTAAGCATGTAGTTTCTCACACAGTGTTGTATCGTTAGTTTTCATGAAGTTAAGCAAGCAGTTTCACAACCAGTGTTGTATCGTTACTTTTCATGAAATTAAGCATGTAGTTTCTCACACAGTGTTGTATCGTTAGTTTTCATGAAGTTAAGCAACTAGTTTCACAACCAGTGTTGTATCGTTACTTTTCATGAAATTAAGCATGTAGTTTCTCACACAGTGTTGTATCGTTAGTTTTCATGAAGTTAAGCAAGCAGTTTCACAAACAGTGTTGTATTGTTACTTTTCATGAAATTAAGCATGTAGTTTCTCACACAGTGTTGTATCGTTAGTTTTCATGAAGTTAAGCAACAAGTTTCACAACCAGTGTTGTATCGTTACTTTTCATGAAATTAAGCATGTAGTTTCTCACACAGTGTTGTATCGTTAGTTTTCATGAAGTTAAGCAAGCAGTTTCACAACCAGTGTTGTATCGTTACTTTTCATGAAATTAAGCATGTAGTTTCTCACACAGTGTTGTATCGTTAGTTTTCATGAAGTTAAGCAACAAGTTTCACAACCAGTGTTGTATCGTTACTTTTCATGAAATTAAGCATGTAGTTTCTCACACAGTGTTGTATCGTTAGTTTTCATGAAGTTAAGCAAGCAGTTTCACAACCAGTGTTGTATCGTTACTTTTCATGAAATTAAGCATGTAGTTTCTCACACAGTGTTGTATCGTTAGTTTTCATGAAGTTAAGCAAGCAGTTTCACAACCAGTGTTGTATCGTTACTTTTCATGAAATTAAGCATGTAGTTTCTCACACAGTGTTGTATCGTTAGTTTTCATGAAGTTAAGCAACAAGTTTCACAACCAGTGTTGTATCGTTACTTTTCATGAAATTAAGCATGTAGTTTCTCACACAGTGTTGTATCGTTAGTTTTCATGAAATTAAGCAAGCAGTTTCACAAACAGTGTTGTATCGTTACTTTTCATGAAATTAAGCATGTAGTTTCTCACACAGTGTTGTATCGTTAGTTTTCATGAAGTTAAGCAACTAGTTTCACAACCAGTGTTGTATCTTTACTTTTCATGAAATTAAGCATGTAGTTTCTCACACAGTGTTGTATCGTTAGTTTTCATGAAATTAAGCAAGCAGTTTCACAAACAGTGTTGTATTGTTACTTTTCATGAAATTAAGCATGTAGTTTCTCACACAGTGTTGTATCGTTAGTTTTCATGAAGTTAAGCAACTAGTTTCACAACCAGTGTTGTATCTTTACTTTTCATGAAATTAAGCATGTAGTTTCTCACACAGTGTTGTATCGTTAGTTTTCATGAAATTAAGCAAGCAGTTTCACAAACAGTGTTGTATTGTTACTTTTCATGAAATTAAGCATGTAGTTTCTCACACAGTGTTGTATCGTTAGTTTTCATGAAGTTAAGCAACAAGTTTCACAACCAGTGTTGTATCGTTACTTTTCATGAAATTAAGCATGTAGTTTCTCACACAGTGTTGTATCGTTAGTTTTCATGAAATTAAGCAAGCAGTTTCACAAACAGTGTTGTATTGTTACTTTTCATGAAATTAAGCATGTAGTTTCTCACACAGTGTTGTATCGTTAGTTTTCATGAAGTTAAGCAACTAGTTTCACAACCAGTGTTGTATCGTTACTTTTCATGAAATTAAGCATGTAGTTTCTCACACAGTGTTGTATCGTTAGTTTTCATGAAGTTAAGCAAGCAGTTTCACAAACAGTGTTGTATCGTTACTTTTCATGAAATTAAGCATGTAGTTTCTCACACAGTGTTGTATCGTTAGTTTTCATGAAGTTAAGCAACTAGTTTCACAACCAGTGTTGTATCGTTACTTTTCATGAAATTAAGCATGTAGTTTCTCACACAGTGTTGTATCGTTAGTTTTCATGAAATTAAGCAAGCAGTTTCACAAACAGTGTTGTATCGTTACTTTTCATGAAATTAAGCATGTAGTTTCTCACACAGTGTTGTATCGTTAGTTTTCATGAAGTTAAGCAACTAGTTTCACAACCAGTGTTGTATCGTTACTTTTCATGAAATTAAGCATGTAGTTTCTCACACAGTGTTGTATCGTTAGTTTTCATGAAGTTAAGCAAGCAGTTTCACAACCAGTGTTGTATCGTTACTTTTCATGAAATTAAGCATGTAGTTTCTCACACAGTGTTGTATCGTTAGTTTTCATGAAGTTAAGCAACTAGTTTCACAACCAGTGTTGTATCGTTACTTTTCATGAAATTAAGCATGTAGTTTCTCACACAGTGTTGTATCGTTAGTTTTCATGAAGTTAAGCAAGCAGTTTCACAAACAGTGTTGTATTGTTACTTTTCATGAAATTAAGCATGTAGTTTCTCACACAGTGTTGTATCGTTAGTTTTCATGAAGTTAAGCAACTAGTTTCACAACCAGTGTTGTATCGTTACTTTTCATGAAATTAAGCATGTAGTTTCTCACACAGTGTTGTATCGTTAGTTTTCATGAAATTAAGCAAGCAGTTTCACAAACAGTGTTGTATTGTTACTTTTCATGAAATTAAGCATGTAGTTTCTCACACAGTGTTGTATCGTTAGTTTTCATGAAGTTAAGCAACTAGTTTCACAACCAGTGTTGTATCGTTACTTTTCATGAAATTAAGCATGTAGTTTCTCACACAGTGTTGTATCGTTAGTTTTCATGAAGTTAAGCAAGCAGTTTCACAAACAGTGTTGTATCGTTACTTTTCATGAAATTAAGCATGTAGTTTCTCACACAGTGTTGTATCGTTAGTTTTCATGAAGTTAAGCAAGCTAGTTTCACAACCAGTGTTGTATCGTTACTTTTCATGAAATTAAGCATGTAGTTTCTCACACAGTGTTGTATCGTTAGTTTTCATGAAATTAAGCAAGCAGTTTCACAAACAGTGTTGTATCGTTACTTTTCATGAAATTAAGCATGTAGTTTCTCACACAGTGTTGTATCGTTAGTTTTCATGAAGTTAAGCAAGCAGTTTCACAACCAGTGTTGTATCGTTACTTTTCATGAAATTAAGCATGTAGTTTCTCACACAGTGTTGTATCGTTAGTTTTCATGAAGTTAAGCAAGCTAGTTTCACAACCAGTGTTGTATCGTTACTTTTCATGAAATTAAGCATGTAGTTTCTCACACAGTGTTGTATCGTTAGTTTTCATGAAGTTAAGCAACTAGTTTCACAACCAGTGTTGTATCGTTACTTTTCATGAAATTAAGCATGTAGTTTCTCACACAGTGTTGTATCGTTAGTTTTCATGAAGTTAAGCAACTAGTTTCACAACCAGTGTTGTATCGTTACTTTTCATGAAATTAAGCATGTAGTTTCTCACACAGTGTTGTATCGTTAGTTTTCATGAAGTTAAGCAAGCAGTTTCACAACCAGTGTTGTATCGTTACTTTTCATGAAATTAAGCATGTAGTTTCTCACACAGTGTTGTATCGTTAGTTTTCATGAAGTTAAGCAACAAGTTTCACAACCAGTGTTGTATTGTTACTTTTCATGAAATTAAGCATGTAGTTTCTCACACAGTGTTGTATCGTTAGTTTTCATGAAGTTAAGCAACTAGTTTCACAACCAGTGTTGTATCGTTACTTTTCATGAAATTAAGCATGTAGTTTCTCACACAGTGTTGTATCGTTAGTTTTCATGAAGTTAAGCAAGCAGTTTCACAACCAGTGTTGTATTGTTACTTTTCATGAAATTAAGCATGTAGTTTCTCACACAGTGTTGTATCGTTAGTTTTCATGAAGTTAAGCAACTAGTTTCACAACCAGTGTTGTATCGTTACTTTTCATGAAATTAAGCATGTAGTTTCTCACACAGTGTTGTATCGTTAGTTTTCATGAAATTAAGCAAGTAGTTTCACAACACAGTGTTGTATCGTTAGTTTTCATGAAGTTAAGCAAGCTAGTTTCACAACCAGTGTTGTATCGTTACTTTTCATGAAATTAAGCATGTAGTTTCTCACACAGTGTTGTATCGTTAGTTTTCATGAAGTTAAGCAACTAGTTTCACAACCAGTGTTGTATCGTTACTTTTCATGAAATTAAGCATGTAGTTTCTCACACAGTGTTGTATCGTTAGTTTTCATGAAGTTAAGCAACTAGTTTCACAACCAGTGTTGTATCGTTACTTTTCATGAAATTAAGCATGTAGTTTCTCACACAGTGTTGTATCGTTAGTTTTCATGAAGTTAAGCAAGCAGTTTCACAACCAGTGTTGTATCGTTACTTTTCATGAAATTAAGCATGTAGTTTCTCACACAGTGTTGTATCGTTAGTTTTCATGAAATTAAGCAAGCAGTTTCACAAACAGTGTTGTATCGTTACTTTTCATGAAATTAAGCATGTAGTTTCTCACACAGTGTTGTATCGTTAGTTTTCATGAAGTTAAGCAACTAGTTTCACAACCAGTGTTGTATCGTTACTTTTCATGAAATTAAGCATGTAGTTTCTCACACAGTGTTGTATCAGTTAGTTTTCATGAAATTAAGCAAGCAGTTTCACAAACAGTGTTGTATTGTTACTTTTCATGAAATTAAGCATGTAGTTTCTCACACAGTGTTGTATCGTTAGTTTTCATGAAGTTAAGCAACAAGTTTCACAACCAGTGTTGTATCGTTACTTTTCATGAAATTAAGCATGTAGTTTCTCACACAGTGTTGTATCGTTAGTTTTCATGAAGTTAAGCAACAAGTTTCACAACCAGTGTTGTATCGTTACTTTTCATGAAATTAAGCATGTAGTTTCTCACACAGTGTTGTATCGTTAGTTTTCATGAAGTTAAGCAAGCTAGTTTCACAACCAGTGTTGTATCGTTACTTTTCATGAAATTAAGCATGTAGTTTCTCACACAGTGTTGTATCGTTAGTTTTCATGAAGTTAAGCAAGCAGTTTCACAAACAGTGTTGTATCGTTACTTTTCATGAAATTAAGCATGTAGTTTCTCACACAGTGTTGTATCGTTAGTTTTCATGAAGTTAAGCAAGCAGTTTCACAACCAGTGTTGTATCGTTACTTTTCATGAAATTAAGCATGTAGTTTCTCACACAGTGTTGTATCGTTAGTTTTCATGAAGTTAAGCAACAAGTTTCACAACCAGTGTTGTATTGTTACTTTTCATGAAATTAAGCATGTAGTTTCTCACACAGTGTTGTATCGTTAGTTTTCATGAAGTTAAGCAAGTAGTTTCACAACCAGTGTTGTATCGTTACTTTTCATGAAATTAAGCATGTAGTTTCTCACACAGTGTTGTATCGTTAGTTTTCATGAAGTTAAGCAAGCAAGTTTCACAACCAGTGTTGTATCGTTACTTTTCATGAAATTAAGCATGTAGTTTCTCACACAGTGTTGTATCGTTAGTTTTCATGAAGTTAAGCAAGCAAGTTTCACAAACAGTGTTGTATCGTTACTTTTCATGAAATTAAGCATGTAGTTTCTCACACAGTGTTGTATCGTTAGTTTTCATGAAGTTAAGCAAGCAAGTTTCACAACCAGTGTTGTATCGTTACTTTTCATGAAATTAAGCATGTAGTTTCTCACACAGTGTTGTATCGTTAGTTTTCATGAAGTTAAGCAAGCAGTTTCACAAACAGTGTTGTATTGTTACTTTTCATGAAATTAAGCATGTAGTTTCTCACACAGTGTTGTATCGTTAGTTTTCATGAAGTTAAGCAACTAGTTTCACAACCAGTGTTGTATCGTTACTTTTCATGAAATTAAGCATGTAGTTTCTCACACAGTGTTGTATCGTTAGTTTTCATGAAATTAAGCAAGCAGTTTCACAAACAGTGTTGTATCGTTACTTTTCATGAAATTAAGCATGTAGTTTCTCACACAGTGTTGTATCGTTAGTTTTCATGAAGTTAAGCAACTAGTTTCACAACCAGTGTTGTATCGTTACTTTTCATGAAATTAAGCATGTAGTTTCTCACACAGTGTTGTATCGTTAGTTTTCATGAAGTTAAGCAAGCAGTTTCACAACCAGTGTTGTATCTGTTACTTTTCATGAAATTAAGCATGTAGTTTCTCACACAGTGTTGTATCGTTAGTTTTCATGAAGTTAAGCAAGCTAGTTTCACAACCAGTGTTGTATCGTTACTTTTCATGAAATTAAGCATGTAGTTTCTCACACAGTGTTGTATCGTTAGTTTTCATGAAGTTAAGCAAGCAGTTTCACAAACAGTGTTGTATCGTTACTTTTCATGAAATTAAGCATGTAGTTTCTCACACAGTGTTGTATCGTTAGTTTTCATGAAGTTAAGCAAGCTAGTTTCACAACCAGTGTTGTATCGTTACTTTTCATGAAATTAAGCATGTAGTTTCTCACACAGTGTTGTATCGTTAGTTTTCATGAAGTTAAGCAACAAGTTTCACAACCAGTGTTGTATCGTTACTTTTCATGAAATTAAGCATGTAGTTTCTCACACAGTGTTGTATCGTTAGTTTTCATGAAGTTAAGCAACTAGTTTCACAACCAGTGTTGTATCGTTACTTTTCATGAAATTAAGCATGTAGTTTCTCACACAGTGTTGTATCGTTAGTTTTCATGAAATTAAGCAAGCAGTTTCACAAACAGTGTTGTATTGTTACTTTTCATGAAATTAAGCATGTAGTTTCTCACACAGTGTTGTATCGTTAGTTTTCATGAAGTTAAGCAACTAGTTTCACAACCAGTGTTGTATCGTTACTTTTCATGAAATTAAGCATGTAGTTTCTCACACAGTGTTGTATCGTTAGTTTTCATGAAATTAAGCAAGCAGTTTCACAAACAGTGTTGTATTGTTACTTTTCATGAAATTAAGCATGTAGTTTCTCACACAGTGTTGTATCGTTAGTTTTCATGAAGTTAAGCAACTAGTTTCACAACCAGTGTTGTATCGTTACTTTTCATGAAATTAAGCATGTAGTTTCTCACACAGTGTTGTATCGTTAGTTTTCATGAAATTAAGCAAGCAGTTTCACAAACAGTGTTGTATTGTTACTTTTCATGAAATTAAGCATGTAGTTTCTCACACAGTGTTGTATCGTTAGTTTTCATGAAGTTAAGCAACTAGTTTCACAACCAGTGTTGTATCTTTACTTTTCATGAAATTAAGCATGTAGTTTCTCACACAGTGTTGTATCGTTAGTTTTCATGAAATTAAGCAAGCAGTTTCACAAACAGTGTTGTATTGTTACTTTTCATGAAATTAAGCATGTAGTTTCTCACACAGTGTTGTATCGTTAGTTTTCATGAAGTTAAGCAACAAGTTTCACAACCAGTGTTGTATCGTTACTTTTCATGAAATTAAGCATGTAGTTTCTCACACAGTGTTGTATCGTTAGTTTTCATGAAATTAAGCAAGCAGTTTCACAAACAGTGTTGTATTGTTACTTTTCATGAAATTAAGCATGTAGTTTCTCACACAGTGTTGTATCGTTAGTTTTCATGAAGTTAAGCAACAAGTTTCACAACCAGTGTTGTATCGTTACTTTTCATGAAATTAAGCATGTAGTTTCTCACACAGTGTTGTATCGTTAGTTTTCATGAAATTAAGCAAGCAGTTTCACAACCAGTGTTGTATCGTTACTTTTCATGAAATTAAGCATGTAGTTTCTCACACAGTGTTGTATCGTTAGTTTTCATGAAGTTAAGCAACTAGTTTCACAACCAGTGTTGTATCGTTACTTTTCATGAAATTAAGCATGTAGTTTCTCACACAGTGTTGTATCGTTAGTTTTCATGAAATTAAGCAAGCAGTTTCACAAACAGTGTTGTATCGTTACTTTTCATGAAATTAAGCATGTAGTTTCTCACACAGTGTTGTATCGTTAGTTTTCATGAAGTTAAGCAAGCAGTTTCACAACCAGTGTTGTATCGTTACTTTTCATGAAATTAAGCATGTAGTTTCTCACACAGTGTTGTATCGTTAGTTTTCATGAAGTTAAGCAACCAGTTTCACAACCAGTGTTGTATCGTTACTTTTCATGAAATTAAGCATGTAGTTTCTCACACAGTGTTGTATCGTTAGTTTTCATGAAGTTAAGCAACTAGTTTCACAACCAGTGTTGTATCGTTACTTTTCATGAAATTAAGCATGTAGTTTCTCACACAGTGTTGTATCGTTAGTTTTCATGAAGTTAAGCAAGCAGTTTCACAAACAGTGTTGTATCGTTACTTTTCATGAAATTAAGCATGTAGTTTCTCACACAGTGTTGTATCGTTAGTTTTCATGAAGTTAAGCAACAAGTTTCACAACCAGTGTTGTATCGTTACTTTTCATGAAATTAAGCATGTAGTTTCTCACACAGTGTTGTATCGTTAGTTTTCATGAAGTTAAGCAAGCAGTTTCACAAACAGTGTTGTATCGTTACTTTTCATGAAATTAAGCATGTAGTTTCTCACACAGTGTTGTATCGTTAGTTTTCATGAAGTTAAGCAACAAGTTTCACAACCAGTGTTGTATCGTTACTTTTCATGAAATTAAGCATGTAGTTTCTCACACAGTGTTGTATCGTTAGTTTTCATGAAGTTAAGCAAGCAGTTTCACAACCAGTGTTGTATCGTTACTTTTCATGAAATTAAGCATGTAGTTTCTCACACAGTGTTGTATCGTTAGTTTTCATGAAGTTAAGCAAGCAAGTTTCACAACCAGTGTTGTATCGTTACTTTTCATGAAATTAAGCATGTAGTTTCTCACACAGTGTTGTATCGTTAGTTTTCATGAAGTTAAGCAACAAGTTTCACAACCAGTGTTGTATCGTTACTTTTCATGAAATTAAGCATGTAGTTTCTCACACAGTGTTGTATCGTTAGTTTTCATGAAGTTAAGCAAGCAGTTTCACAAACAGTGTTGTATCGTTACTTTTCATGAAATTAAGCATGTAGTTTCTCACACAGTGTTGTATCGTTAGTTTTCATGAAGTTAAGCAACTAGTTTCACAACCAGTGTTGTATCGTTACTTTTCATGAAATTAAGCATGTAGTTTCTCACACAGTGTTGTATCGTTAGTTTTCATGAAGTTAAGCAAGCAAGTTTCACAACCAGTGTTGTATCGTTACTTTTCATGAAATTAAGCATGTAGTTTCTCACACAGTGTTGTATCGTTAGTTTTCATGAAGTTAAGCAACTAGTTTCACAACCAGTGTTGTATCGTTACTTTTCATGAAATTAAGCATGTAGTTTCTCACACAGTGTTGTATCGTTAGTTTTCATGAAATTAAGCAAGCAGTTTCACAAACAGTGTTGTATCGTTACTTTTCATGAAATTAAGCATGTAGTTTCTCACACAGTGTTGTATCGTTAGTTTTCATGAAGTTAAGCAACTAGTTTCACAACCAGTGTTGTATCGTTACTTTTCATGAAATTAAGCATGTAGTTTCTCACACAGTGTTGTATCGTTAGTTTTCATGAAGTTAAGCAAGCTAGTTTCACAACCAGTGTTGTATCGTTACTTTTCATGAAATTAAGCATGTAGTTTCTCACACAGTGTTGTATCGTTAGTTTTCATGAAGTTAAGCAACTAGTTTCACAACCAGTGTTGTATCGTTACTTTTCATGAAATTAAGCATGTAGTTTCTCACACAGTGTTGTATCGTTAGTTTTCATGAAGTTAAGCAAGCAGTTTCACAAACAGTGTTGTATCGTTACTTTTCATGAAATTAAGCATGTAGTTTCTCACACAGTGTTGTATCGTTAGTTTTCATGAAGTTAAGCAAGCAGTTTCACAAACAGTGTTGTATCGTTACTTTTCATGAAATTAAGCATGTAGTTTCTCACACAGTGTTGTATCGTTAGTTTTCATGAAGTTAAGCAACTAGTTTCACAACCAGTGTTGTATCGTTACTTTTCATGAAATTAAGCATGTAGTTTCTCACACAGTGTTGTATCGTTAGTTTTCATGAAGTTAAGCAAGCTAGTTTCACAACCAGTGTTGTATCGTTACTTTTCATGAAATTAAGCATGTAGTTTCTCACACAGTGTTGTATCGTTAGTTTTCATGAAGTTAAGCAAGCAGTTTCACAAACAGTGTTGTATCGTTACTTTTCATGAAATTAAGCATGTAGTTTCTCACACAGTGTTGTATCGTTAGTTTTCATGAAGTTAAGCAAGCAGTTTCACAACCAGTGTTGTATCGTTACTTTTCATGAAATTAAGCATGTAGTTTCTCACACAGTGTTGTATCGTTAGTTTTCATGAAGTTAAGCAACCAGTTTCACAACCAGTGTTGTATCGTTACTTTTCATGAAATTAAGCATGTAGTTTCTCACACAGTGTTGTATCGTTAGTTTTCATGAAGTTAAGCAAGCTAGTTTCACAACCAGTGTTGTATCGTTACTTTTCATGAAATTAAGCATGTAGTTTCTCACACAGTGTTGTATCGTTAGTTTTCATGAAGTTAAGCAAGCAGTTTCACAACCAGTGTTGTATCGTTACTTTTCATGAAATTAAGCATGTAGTTTCTCACACAGTGTTGTATCGTTAGTTTTCATGAAGTTAAGCAACTAGTTTCACAACCAGTGTTGTATCGTTACTTTTCATGAAATTAAGCATGTAGTTTCTCACACAGTGTTGTATCGTTAGTTTTCATGAAGTTAAGCAAGCTAGTTTCACAACCAGTGTTGTATCGTTACTTTTCATGAAATTAAGCATGTAGTTTCTCACACAGTGTTGTATCGTTAGTTTTCATGAAGTTAAGCAAGCAGTTTCACAAACAGTGTTGTATTGTTACTTTTCATGAAATTAAGCATGTAGTTTCTCACACAGTGTTGTATCGTTAGTTTTCATGAAGTTAAGCAACTAGTTTCACAACCAGTGTTGTATCGTTACTTTTCATGAAATTAAGCATGTAGTTTCTCACACAGTGTTGTATCGTTAGTTTTCATGAAGTTAAGCAAGCAGTTTCACAAACAGTGTTGTATCGTTACTTTTCATGAAATTAAGCATGTAGTTTCTCACACAGTGTTGTATCGTTAGTTTTCATGAAGTTAAGCAACTAGTTTCACAACCAGTGTTGTATCGTTACTTTTCATGAAATTAAGCATGTAGTTTCTCACACAGTGTTGTATCGTTAGTTTTCATGAAATTAAGCAAGCAGTTTCACAAACAGTGTTGTATCGTTACTTTTCATGAAATTAAGCATGTAGTTTCTCACACAGTGTTGTATCGTTAGTTTTCATGAAGTTAAGCAACTAGTTTCACAACCAGTGTTGTATCGTTACTTTTCATGAAATTAAGCATGTAGTTTCTCACACAGTGTTGTATCGTTAGTTTTCATGAAGTTAAGCAAGCTAGTTTCACAACCAGTGTTGTATCGTTACTTTTCATGAAATTAAGCATGTAGTTTCTCACACAGTGTTGTATCGTTAGTTTTCATGAAGTTAAGCAACTAGTTTCACAACCAGTGTTGTATCGTTACTTTTCATGAAATTAAGCATGTAGTTTCTCACACAGTGTTGTATCGTTAGTTTTCATGAAGTTAAGCAACTAGTTTCACAACCAGTGTTGTATCTTTACTTTTCATGAAATTAAGCATGTAGTTTCTCACACAGTGTTGTATCGTTAGTTTTCATGAAATTAAGCAAGCAGTTTCACAAACAGTGTTGTATTGTTACTTTTCATGAAATTAAGCATGTAGTTTCTCACACAGTGTTGTATCGTTAGTTTTCATGAAGTTAAGCAACTAGTTTCACAACCAGTGTTGTATCGTTACTTTTCATGAAATTAAGCATGTAGTTTCTCACACAGTGTTGTATCGTTAGTTTTCATGAAGTTAAGCAAGCAGTTTCACAACCAGTGTTGTATCGTTACTTTTCATGAAATTAAGCATGTAGTTTCTCACACAGTGTTGTATCGTTAGTTTTCATGAAGTTAAGCAAGCAGTTTCACAACCAGTGTTGTATCGTTACTTTTCATGAAATTAAGCATGTAGTTTCTCACACAGTGTTGTATCGTTAGTTTTCATGAAGTTAAGCAACTAGTTTCACAACCAGTGTTGTATCGTTACTTTTCATGAAATTAAGCATGTAGTTTCTCACACAGTGTTGTATCGTTAGTTTTCATGAAGTTAAGCAAGCAGTTTCACAACCAGTGTTGTATCGTTACTTTTCATGAAATTAAGCATGTAGTTTCTCACACAGTGTTGTATCGTTAGTTTTCATGAAGTTAAGCAAGCAGTTTCACAACCAGTGTTGTATCGTTACTTTTCATGAAATTAAGCATGTAGTTTCTCACACAGTGTTGTATCGTTAGTTTTCATGAAGTTAAGCAACAAGTTTCACAACCAGTGTTGTATCGTTACTTTTCATGAAATTAAGCATGTAGTTTCTCACACAGTGTTGTATCGTTAGTTTTCATGAAGTTAAGCAACTAGTTTCACAACCAGTGTTGTATCGTTACTTTTCATGAAATTAAGCATGTAGTTTCTCACACAGTGTTGTATCGTTAGTTTTCATGAAATTAAGCAAGCAGTTTCACAAACAGTGTTGTATCGTTACTTTTCATGAAATTAAGCATGTAGTTTCTCACACAGTGTTGTATCGTTAGTTTTCATGAAGTTAAGCAAGCTAGTTTCACAACCAGTGTTGTATCGTTACTTTTCATGAAATTAAGCATGTAGTTTCTCACACAGTGTTGTATCGTTAGTTTTCATGAAGTTAAGCAAGCTAGTTTCACAACCAGTGTTGTATCGTTACTTTTCATGAAATTAAGCATGTAGTTTCTCACACAGTGTTGTATCGTTAGTTTTCATGAAGTTAAGCAAGCAGTTTCACAACCAGTGTTGTATCGTTACTTTTCATGAAATTAAGCATGTAGTTTCTCACACAGTGTTGTATCGTTAGTTTTCATGAAGTTAAGCAACTAGTTTCACAACCAGTGTTGTATCGTTACTTTTCATGAAATTAAGCATGTAGTTTCTCACACAGTGTTGTATCGTTAGTTTTCATGAAATTAAGCATGTAGTTTCTCACACAGTGTTGTATCGTTAGTTTTCATGAAGTTAAGCAACTAGTTTCACAACCAGTGTTGTATCGTTACTTTTCATGAAATTAAGCATGTAGTTTCTCACACAGTGTTGTATCGTTAGTTTTCATGAAATTAAGCAAGCAGTTTCACAAACAGTGTTGTATCGTTACTTTTCATGAAATTAAGCATGTAGTTTCTCACACAGTGTTGTATCGTTAGTTTTCATGAAGTTAAGCAAGCTAGTTTCACAACCAGTGTTGTATCGTTACTTTTCATGAAATTAAGCATGTAGTTTCTCACACAGTGTTGTATCGTTAGTTTTCATGAAGTTAAGCAAGCAGTTTCACAACCAGTGTTGTATCGTTACTTTTCATGAAATTAAGCATGTAGTTTCTCACACAGTGTTGTATCGTTAGTTTTCATGAAGTTAAGCAACTAGTTTCACAACCAGTGTTGTATCGTTACTTTTCATGAAATTAAGCATGTAGTTTCTCACACAGTGTTGTATCGTTAGTTTTCATGAAGTTAAGCAACTAGTTTCACAACCAGTGTTGTATCGTTACTTTTCATGAAATTAAGCATGTAGTTTCTCACACAGTGTTGTATCGTTAGTTTTCATGAAATTAAGCAAGCAGTTTCACAAACAGTGTTGTATCGTTACTTTTCATGAAATTAAGCATGTAGTTTCTCACACAGTGTTGTATCGTTACTTTTCATGAAATTAAGCATGTAGTTTCTCACACAGTGTTGTATCGTTAGTTTTCATGAAGTTAAGCAACTAGTTTCACAACCAGTGTTGTATCGTTACTTTTCATGAAATTAAGCATGTAGTTTCTCACACAGTGTTGTATCGTTAGTTTTCATGAAATTAAGCATGTAGTTTCTCACACAGTGTTGTATCGTTAGTTTTCATGAAGTTAAGCAACAAGTTTCACAACCAGTGTTGTATCGTTACTTTTCATGAAATTAAGCATGTAGTTTCTCACACAGTGTTGTATCGTTAGTTTTCATGAAGTTAAGCAACTAGTTTCACAACCAGTGTTGTATCGTTACTTTTTTTCTTTTCTGTTTTCACTTTATTAGAAATAGATTCTTTCCTCATACAATATACCCTGATGATAGTTTCTCCTCCCCTATTCCTCACACTTTTTCCCCAACTCCCCTCCCCCCTACCTCCACTCCCTTCACTATTGTCCTCAGCTTGACTGTAACAGTTGTAACTTACCAGGTCAGATTTATATGACAGGCAAAAGCAAAGAAACTTTACTTTGCAATAGAAGCTTAGCACTAACTCGACAATATTGAAAGTCACAGAGTATGAGCAACAATCTACATTTAGTTTGTATCTCATTTAATTTAATTTACTTTCTTAGATCACTCTTGTAAACAGCTTTCAGGAAGGACTGGATGGTGTAAATCTCTAATTAGCTTGCTAATAAAATAGATCTTTATAACAATTTTATCATTATAAAAAAGTATAACCAATCAAGTTGAGACTTATTGATTCCTTAGTCTAGAAGGAGATACAATGAACAGAGCTCATTAGGATTGTTTAAAGAGATCATTGGTTGTTTAAAACATTTTTAAACAATAATTATATACACCACACAGCTGAATTTGAAAGTTACATACATACACACAGAGTAAAAACTAGCTCATTCACACATACAGTAAAATTCAAATCACACACACACACACACACACACACTCCTTAAACAGGAGTTGTATAAAACCATAGGTCAGACAAGAGATCCATGTGACCACCCCTTAGTAAAGACGGAGACAGGTCATCTGACCCGTCTATCTTGTCATAGTAACAATGACAGTAGTTGCAGCATCTCTCCCATCGGAAGAAAGTAGCAGTGTCCCACAGTGGCAAGAATGCTGTGGACAAGAGCAGGCAGAAAGGAAAGAAGAACAAGAGCTTGAGGCAGTAGGGTACACATTTCCAACTATTGGACCATTGGCAGAAAGGTTCCGTAAAATGATGCGATATAGAAGGGGCATGTTTAGATTGGTGTCTGTGGGGTGACACAGTTTCCATGAGTGAGGTAGAATAAGGTCAGAGGCTGCCCTCCAGCATCCCAGGAATACACTGGACCTCGGCACAGGCTGGTCTTGGTCTTCACCTGCAGGATCCACTGGCCATCGGAAGTGGGTCAGACAAACTGTTCTTATGTTGTCACAGTAACAGGGTACAGGGCTCTGAGCCCAAAGAAACTTGGCTGCCCAGGACTGGGGCTTGCAAACAAAGCCAAAATGTTAAAACCATGGTCATGAAATCAATCCTTACTCACAGAAGCATAGCCCAGAAGGCAACAAGACAGAGCAGTGTTGGATACAGTTACAGCCTTCTTAGCTGAAAAGTGACAGTGAAAGGTTTCCACAGTCCTGGCAATCCTAAAGCAGATTTTGGGAGTGGCCTGTTGGTCACATGAACCAATATTATGATCAGTGAGAGACTGTCCTGGGTGCCGCACTCATGAAGTCAAAACTTATGTGGGAAGCTTTATTGAGGGAAGGAAAGGGAGTAGGGAAGGGAGAGAGGAAAACAGAAACAGACAGAAAGTGAGAGACAGAGAGAGAGACAGAGACAGAGAGAGAGAGACAGAGAGAGAGACAGAGAGAGAGAGAGAGACAGAGAGAGAGACAGAGAGAGAGAGAGAGTGCTGCCTGCCTCTCTGAGGAAGTGAAAGACAATGGGGTAGGGAACTTTACTTAAGGACCTTTGGCACCTGTGTACAGAGTAAGTGCCGCTCCATTTGCCACAAGGGTCGGCCCAAGGTGTGCAATATATGGTGCAAGTCACGGCACTGTATCTTTTTGGCAGCAGCGAGCAGTGAGAATGAATCACAAAGTACAGCAAACCACTGGAGTTTATTAGGAAAGGGCAGCAGAGAGCTTGTGACTGCCTGGGAAAGCAAGTGAAGAGAGAGAGGTGTGGAGCTTACTTAAAAGAGAACCTTTGTGCATGTGTACAGAGCCCACAGCCCGGAATACACTACATGCCGCACACTTGATGTAGTGGTGCATGGCTATAAGGTCCCTGGGCTGACTAAGTATTTGCCTGAATGTTGGTGGGTGTGTCCTTCCAGCTGACAAGTGGTGAGCCAGTATAATGCCTGGAGAATAACAGTGGTATAACTGGGTCTTGAGGTGAACAGATTCCCAACTTTCTGAGAACTGACATGTTGATTTCCTTGATGGCTGTAAAATTTTGCACTCTCTAAGCAAGGGATGAGTGCTCCTTTTCTCTCCATTCTTCATAGCATGAGCTGTTACTTGTTAATTGATCTTTTCACTTCTAGATGTTGCTGTATTTAAATTAGAAACAATCTTGTTTACTTGTCAATCAGATTACTCTCCATCCCCTACTTCCCTCCCACCAACCCATTATCCCATCCCTGTATCTTCAAAGTCTGTCATATCGTTTAGAGCAGGGCCTAGGCCCTCTCTGTGTCTAAGCTGAGAGAGTATCCTTCTATATGGAATGGGCCCCCAAATTCCATTCGTGTACTAGGGATAAATACTGATCCACTGGCAGAGGCCCCGTGATTGCCTAAGTCTCCTAACTGACATGCGCATTCAGGGGATCTGGATCAGTCCTTTGCTGGCTTCCTAGCTAGGGTTCATATGAGCAACCCCTTGTTCAGGTCAGCTGTTTCTGTGTGTTTTCTCAGCCTGGTCTTTACCCCTTTCCTCATCTCTTCTTCATCTCTGTCACTGTATTCCAGGAGTTTGGCTCAGTGTAGCTGTGGGTGTCTGCTTCCTCTTCCATCAGTTACTGGATGAAGGCTTTAGAATGGTATTTAGGTAGTCATTAGTCTCATTACAGGGAAGGCATTTAAGGTAGCCTCCACTACTGCTTAGATTATTAGTTGGCATCATCCTGTAGATCTCGGACATTTTCTAGTGCCATATTTCTCTTTAAGCCTACAATGGATCCCATCATTTGTATCTCTTTTCTTCCTCTTCTCTATTCTTCCCCCAACTCAGTCTTCCTGATCCCTTATGTCCTCCTGTCCCTCCTCTTCTTCCCTTATCTTTCTCCTAACTCCCTCTCTCCTTCCCAATACCCAATTATCTCAGGAGATCTTGTTCTTTTCCCTTCTCCGGGTACCATGTATATCTCTCTTAGGTCTCCTTGTTTCTAGCTTTTCTGGCTGTATGAATTGTAGACTGGTAATCCTTTACTTTATGTCTAAAATCCATATATGAGTGAGTACATACTATGTTTGTCTTCTGTGACTGAGTTACCTCATTTAAGATGCTTTTCTTCTACTTCCATCCATTTGCCTCGAATTTCAACATTCCATTTTTTTCCACTGAATAATACTCCATTGTGTGAATGTCACATATTTCTTTATCCATTCATTAGTTGAGGAGCATCTAGGTTGCTTCCAGGTTGTGAATACTACAAATAATGCTGCTATGAACATAGTTGAAGAGATGTCCTTGTTGTATGAATATGCATTTTTGGTATATGTCTCAGAGTGGAATTGCTGGATCTTGTGGTAGACTGATTCTCATTTTCTGAGAAATTGCCATACTGATTTCCAAAGTAGCAGTATGACTTTGCACTCCCCGGCAGTGGAGGAGTGTTCTCTTTTCTTCACATCCTTTCTAGCATAAACTGTCTTTTTTTGTTTTGTTTTGTTTTTTATTTTAGCCATTCTGACAGGAGTAAGATGGTATCTCAGAGCTGTTTTGATTTGCATTTCCCTGATGGCTAAGGATGTGGGGCACTTTCTTTTTTTTTTTTTTTAATTTTATTTTCCAGTTTAAATTTAGATAAGAATCAAGGTTGCTTCACAAGTCAATTCCAGGTCCCTCTCCCATTCCCTCCCTTCCTCCCGTGCCCTCCCTCCCCCCCCGTTATCCTCTCATTTCTCCAGGGAGGGTGAGGCCCTCCATGGGGGTGTCCATAGGTGTCATTTCATATTGGGCAGGGCCTAGACCCTTCCCCAAGAGTTCAGGGTGAGAGTGCACCTCACATTGTTCTATGGGAGTCCAGAGACCGTGTGTATACTTGGGATGGGTACTGATCTGCTGCCCAAGGCTCAATAGATTACCTAGGCCTCCTCACTGACACCCAGATTCAGGGGTCTTGATCAGTCCCATGCTGGATTCCCAGGCTGATGCCTGGGATTCAAGAGTTAACCTTTGTCTGGTCAGCTGTTTCTGGGGGTTCAACCAGCCCAGTCTTAATCCCTTTGATCATCAGTCCTCCCTCTCTGATACTGGCTTTCTTGAGTTCAGCTCAGTACTTAACCAGCCAGTAAATGAAGTTTCTGTTTCCCAGACTCTCTGGCAATAGGATTGTAGGCTGGCACTCCCCAGATCTATGTCTAAAATCCATATATGAGAGATACATGCCATGTTTCTCTTTTTGTGACTGGGTTACCTCACTCAGGATGGTTTCTTCTAGTGTCATCCATTTGCCTGCGAATCTCATGATTCCATTATTTTTTCTGCTGAATAGTACTCCATTGTGTAGATGTACCACATTTTCTCTATCCATTCTTCGGGTGAGGGACATCTAGGTTGCTTCCAAGTTCTGGCTATTACAAATAAAGCTGCTATGAACATAGTGGAACAGACATCTTTGTTATATGAATGGGCATCTTTTGGATATATGCCTAAGAGTGCAGTTGCTGGGTCTTGTGGTAGGTTTATTCCCATTTTTCTGAGGAATCTCCATACTGCTTTCCAAAGTGGCTGAACCAGTTGGCACTCCCACCAGCAATGGAGGAGTGTCCCCCTTTCACCACATCCTCTCCAGCATAAATTGTCATTGGTGTTTTTGATTTTAGCCATTCTGACAGGAGTGAGATGGTATCTCAGAGTTGCTTTGATTTGCATTTCCCGGATGGCTAAGGATGTTGAGCACTTTCTCAAGTGCCTCTCAGCCATTTTAGACTCCTCTATTGAAAACTCTCTATTTAGTTCTGCAGCCCACTTCTTAATTGGGTCCTTTGCTGTTTTGGAGACTTGCTTCTTGAGTTCTTTGTAAATTTTGGAGATCAACCCTCTGTCAGATGTGGGATTAGTGAATATTTTTCCCATTCTGTGGGCTGCCTTTTTGTCTTGCTGACTGTGTCCTTTGCCTTACAGAAGCTTCTCAGTTTCAGTAGGTCCCATTTATTAATTGTTGATCTCACTGTCTGTGCTACTGGTGTTATGTTCAGGAAGCTGTCTCCTGTACCAATTCGTTCAAGGGTACCACCCACTTTCTCTTCTAAGAGGTTCAGTGTGGCTGGATTTATGTTGAGGTCTTTGATCCATTTGGACTTAAGTTTTGTGCATGGCGATAAACATGGATCGATCCGCATTCTTCTACATGCCAGTCTCCAATTATGCCAGCACCATTTGTTGAAGATGCTTTCTTTATTCCATTGTATATTTTTAGCTTCTTTGTCAAAGATCAGATGTTCGTACGTGTGTGGGTTAATACCCGGATTTTCAATTCGATTCCATTGGTCTGCCTGTCTATTTTTGTGCCAATACCAAGCTGTTTTCAGGACTATAGCTCTATAATAGAGCTTGAGGTCAGGGATAGTGATGCCTCCGGACGTTGCCTTGTTGAACAGGGTTGTTTTGGCTATCCTGGGTCTTTTGTTTTTCCATACAAAATTGATTATTGTTCTTTCAAGGTCTGTGAAGAATTGTGCTGGGATTTTAATGGGGATTGCATTGAATCTGTAGATTGCTTTTGGCAGGATTGCCATTTTTACTACATTGATCCTACCTATCCAAGAGCATGGGAGATCTTTCCATTTTCTGAGGGCTTCTTTAATTTCTTTCTTTAAAGATTCAAAGTTCTTACGATACAGGTCTTTCACTTGTTTGGTTAGCGTTACCCCAAGGTATTTTATGTTGTTTGTGGCAATTGTAAAGGGTGATGTTTCTCTGATTTCTCTTTCAGCCCTTTTATCATCTGTATATAGTAGGGCTACTGATTTTCTTGAGTTGATCTTGTAACCTGCCACTTTGCTGAAGGTGTTAATCAGCTGTAAGAGTTCCCTGGTAGAGTTCTTTGGGTCATTGATGTAAACTATCATATCGTCTGCAAACAGTGAAAGTTTGACTTCTTCCTTCCCAATTTGTATCCCCTTGATCCCCCTTTGTTGTCGTATGGCTATAGCTAGAACTTCAAGTACCATGTTGAAAAGGTATGGAGAGAGTGGACAGCCTTGTTTTGTTCCTGATTTTAGAGGAATTGCGTTGAGTTTCTGTCCATTTAGTTTGATGTTGGCTGTTGGTTTACTGTATATGGCTTTTATTATGTTTAAGTATGTCCCTGTTATCCCAGATCTCTCCAAGACCTTTATCATGAAGGGGTGTTGGATTTTGTCAAAGGCTTTTTCAGCATCTAGTGAGATGATCATGTGATTTTTGTTTTTCAGCTTGTTTATATGGTGGATTACGTTGATGGATTTTCGTATGTTGAACCATCCCTGCATCCCTGGGATGAAACCTACTTGATCGTGGTGAATGATTGTTTTGATGTGTTCTTGGATCCGATTTGCCAGTATTTTATTGAGTATTTTTGCATCAATGTTCATGAGGGATATTGGTCTGAAGTTCTCTTTCTTGGTTGTATCTTTGTGTGGCTTGGGGATCAAGGTTATTGAAGCCTCATAGAAAGAGTTTGGCAAAGACCCTTCTGCTTCTATTGTGTGGAACACTTTGAGAAGAATTGGTATAAGCTGTTCTTTGAATTTGTGGTAGAATTCTGCACTGAGGCCATCTGGACCTGGACTTTTTTTGGTTGGGAGACTTTTGATGACAGCTTCTATTTCCATAGGGGTTATAGGTCTATTTAAATTGCTTATCTGTTCTTGATTTAGTTTTGGCAAATGATAGCTGTCCAGGAAGTCATCCATTTCCTTTAAATTTTCGAATTTTGTGGAGTACAGGTTTTCAAAGTATGACCTAATGATTCTCTGGATTTCCTCAGAGTCTGTTGTTATGTCCCCTTTTCATTTCTGATTTTGTTAATTTGCGTGTTCACTCTCTGCTGTTTGGTAAGTTTGGACAAGGTTTGTCTATCTTGTTGATTTTCTCAAAGAACCAACTCTTCGTTGCATTGATTCTTTGTATTGTTTTCCTGGTTTCTACTTTATTGATTTCAGCCCTCAATTTGATTATTTCCTGGCGTCTACTCCTCCTGGGGGAGTTTGCTTCTTTGTGTTCTAGAGCTTTTAGCTGTGATGTTAATTCTCTGGTATAACTGTTTTCCTGTTTCTTCATGTGAGCACTTAGTGCTATGAACTTCCCCGTAGCACTGCTTTCAAAGTGTCCCATAGGTTTGGGTATGTTGTGTCTTCATTCTCATTGAATTCGAGGAAGTCTTTAATTTCTTTTTTTATTTCCTCTTTGACCCAGGGATGGTGCAGTTGAGCATTATTCAATTTCCATGAGTTTGTAGGTTTTCTGCAATTTGTGTTGTTGTTGAATTCTAATTTTAAGGCATGGTGGTCTGATAAGATGCATGGAGTTATTCCAATTTTTTGTAGCTGCTGAGGTTTGATATGTTGCCAAGTATGTGGTCGATTTTTGAGAAGGTTCCATGTGGTGGTGAGAAGAAGGTATATTCTTTTTTATGTGGATGAAATGTTCTATAGATATCTGTTAATCCCAGTTGGGTCATTACTTCTATTAGACCCTTTGCTTCTTTGTTGAGTTTCTGTCTGGTATTCTTGTCTAGTGGTGAGAGTGGTGTGTTGAAATCTCCCACTATAACTGTGTGGGGCTTTAGATGAGATTTAAGTTCTAATAATGTTTCTTTAACGAATGTGGATGCCTTTGTATTCGAGGCATAGATGTTCAGGATAGACACTTCATCTTGGTGGGTTTCACCTGTGATGA
>NW_024431795.1:0-1099 GCF_017639785.1 Mesocricetus auratus
CTTCAAAACTAACGATACAACACTGTGTTTGAAACTACATGCTTAACTACTTCAAAACTAATGTCATTAAACTGTGTGTGAAACTACATGCTTATCTTCTTCAAAACTAACCATACAACACTGTGTGTGAAACTACATGCTTAACTTCTTCAAAACTAACGATACAACACTGTGTGTGAAACTATGTGCTTAAGTACATGAAATCTTACCATATAACTCTATATGAGGCACTACGTACTTAACATCATGAAAACTAACGATACAACACTGTGTTTGTAACTACATGCTTAACTACTTCAAAACTAATGACATTAAACTGTGTGTGAAACTACATGCTTAACTTCTTCAAAACAAACGATACAACACTGTGTGTGAAACTACAAGCTTAACTTCTTCAAAACTAACGATACAACACTGTGTGTGAAACTATTTGCTTATCTTCATGAGAAGGTACCATATGACACTGTATTAGCATCTATGTGCTTATCTTCTTCGAAACTAAGGATACAGCACTCTGTGTGAAACTATGTGCTTAACTTCTTCAAAACTAACGACACAACACTGTGTGTGAAACCACATGCTTAACTTCTCCAAACCTAACCATACAACAATGTGAGTGAAACCACATGCTTCACTTCTTCAAAACTAAGGTTAAAACACCGTGGGAGAAACTGTGTGCTTAACTACATGAAATCTACCTATATAACAATATATGAGAAACTACGTACTTAACATCATGAAAAATAACGATACAACACTGTGTGTGAAACTACATGCTTAACTTCTTCAAAACTAACCATACAACACTATGTGTGAAACTATGTGCTTAAGTACATGAAATCTTACCAAATAACTCTATATGAGACACTACGTACTTAACATCATGAAAACTAACGATACAACACTGTGTTTGAAACTACATGCTTAACTACTTCAAAACTAATGTCATTAAACTGTGTGTGAAACTACATGCTTATCTTCTTCAAAACAAACGATACAACACTGTGTGTGAAACTACATGCTTAACTTCTTCAAAACTAACCATACAACACTGTGTGTGAAACCACATGCTTAACTTCTTCAAAATTAACCATACAAC
>NW_024431796.1:0-7434 GCF_017639785.1 Mesocricetus auratus
TACTTAATTAATTAAAGCTTCTCATTTTATTTTACATCCCACTCACAGTTTCCCCTCTTCTTTTCTCCCATCCTCTCCCCTGGCCTCCCCTTTACCCCTTATTCATCACCTCCTACTCTGTCTCCATTCAGAAAGGGACAGATTTCCAATGGATGACAATAAAGAATGGCACTTTAGGTTGAGGTAGGATCAACTCCTCCCTCTTGCCTTAATCTGGGCAAGGATACCCAGCATGGAGAATACATTCCCCAAAGACAGCTTAAGCACCAGGGAATGACCCTGATCCCACAGCTAGGGGTCCCACAAATAAACCAAGCTACACAACTGTCACACACATGCTGAGGGTCTAGGACCATGATGCAGGTTCCTTAGATGTGGACTCAGCATCTGCCAGCTCCCAGGAGCTCAGGTCAGCTGTCTATGTGGGTTCTCCCAACATGACCTTGACTACCCTGGCTCTTACAAATCTCTCCTCCTCCTCTTTAGCAGGAATCCTGGAGCTTGACCCAGTGCTTGGCTATGGATCTCTGCATGTGCTTAAATCAGTTACTGGATAAAGGCTCTCTGATGATAATTAGGGTAGTCACCACTCTGGTTACAAAAACGGCCTGTTCAGGAAACCTCTCCACTATTGCTAGGAGTCTTAACTGGGATCATCTTTGTGGATTTCTGGTCGTTTCCCTGGCACCATGTTTCTCCCTAATACTGAAGAATCCCCCCATCAAGACCCCTCTTTCATTATTATCTTGCTGTGTCCTGCTCCCAACCCACCCAAAAAAATCCCTCGTGTCCCATCCCCATCCCTCCACTGCCCCTGGCCCCACTTACTCAGGAGATCTATTTCCCCTTCCCTGGTAAATCTATATGTACCTCTTTGGGCCTTCCTTGTTACCCAGCATCTCTGAGACTGTGACTTGTAGCATGATCATCCTTCATTTTACAGCTAGTGTCCATTTACAACTGAGTACATACCATGTTTGTATTCTGGGTTGACTCACTCAGCATGACTTTTCTACTTCCATCCAATTGTCTGTAAATTTTATGATTCATATTTTTATCGCTTTTTATTTTAATTTTAATTAGCTTGTTTTACATGTCAATCCCAGTTCCCTCTCCCTCCCCTCCTCCCGCATTCCCCTTCCCCTCCAGCCTCCCACCCTATTGCCAATTCCTTCCACATAGGGGATATCTAGAGTCTGTCATTTCACTCAGGGTAGGGTCCAGGCACTCCCCAAAGAGTCCGGGCTGAGAGAGCATCCCTCTTTGTGCTATGGGCACACAATAACAGTATGTATTCCAGGGATAGACACTGATCCACTGCTCAGGGCCCCATAGGTTGCCCAGGCCTTCTCACTGACACTCACATTCAGGGGATCCAGATCAGTCCCATGCTGGCGTCCCCGCTGTCAGTCTGGGGGTCCAAGAGCTCTCTCCTGTTCAGATCAGCTGTCACTGCTGGTTTTGCCAGCCCATTCTTTGCCAATTTGCTCATCACTCCTCTCTCTCTCTGTCACTGGTTTCCTGGGGTCCAGTTCAGTGCTTAATTGTGTGTGTTTGCCTCTGCTTCCATCAGACACTGGATGAAGGCTCCCGGATGGTTATAGACATCAAGTTCATTATCAGGAATGGGCATTCGAGGTGGTCTCTCCACTATTGCTTAGCTTGCCAAATGGTGTTATCCCTTTAGATCACTAGAGGTCACTATGGTGCCTGATCTGTTTTCTAGCCTATGATTCTGTATTCCCCCTATTCTACCCCCACCCACTCAAACTTCCTGTTCCCCCATGACCTACTCACTCTTCCTCTTCTCCCCCTCTCTTCTTCCCAGCTCCTCTCCCCCACCCCTTGCTGTGTTCCCCATTCATTCAGAGGATCATGTCTCAATCTTCTGCTCTTGGGTACTATGCATATATGCATATCTTTTAGGTTCTTTCCTGTTTCCCAGACCCTCTATCAGTGGAAGTGCAGACTGGCACTATCCTGATCCATGTCTAAAGTCCATATATGAGTGACTGCATACCATGTTTTTCTTTTTGCGACTGGGTTACCTCACTCAGGATGGTTTCTTCCAGTGCTATCCATTGACCTGCGAATTTCAAGATTCCATTTTTTTTTTCTGCTGAGTAATACTCCATTGTGTAAATGTACCACATTTTCTCTATCCACTCTTCAGTTGAGGGGCATCTAAGTTGCTTCCAGGTTCTGGCTATTACAAATAATGCTGCTATGAACATAGTGGAGCAGATGCTCTTGTTATATGAATTTGCCTCATTTGGATATATGCCTAAGAGTGGAATTGCTGGTTCTTGTGGTAGATTAATTTCCATTTTCCTGAGGATTCTCCATACTGGTTTCCAAGAGGCTGTACGAGTTGTCACTCCCACTAGAAGTGCAGGAGTGTTCCCCTCTCTCCACATCCTCTCCAGCATAAATTGTCTTCGGTGTTTTTGATTTTAGCCATTCTGACAGGAGTAAGATGGTATCTCAGAGTTGTTTTGATTTGCATTTCCCTGATGGCTAAGGATGTTGAGCACTTTCATAAGTGTCTCTTGGCCATTTTAGCCTCGTCTATTGAGAATTCTCTACTTAGTTCTGTACCCCACCTTTTAATTGGATCCTTTGGTGTTTTGGACACTTGCTTCTTGAGTTCTTTGTAAATTTTGAGATTAGCCCTCTGTCAGATGTGGGGTTAGTGAATATCTTTCCCCATTCAGTGGACTGCCTTTTTGTCTTGGTGACTGTGTCCTTTGCCTTACAGAAGCTTTTTAGTTTCATGAGGTCCCATTTGTTAATTGTCAATCTCAGTGTTTGTGCCACTGGTGTTATGTTTAGGAAGTGCTCTCCTGTACCAACTCATTGAATAATATCTCCAACTTTCTCTTCTAAAAGTTTCAGTGAGGCTGGATTTATGTTGAGATCTTTGATCCATTTGGACTTAAGCATTGTACAAGGCAATAAACATGGATCTATCTGCAGTCTTCTGCATACCAGTACCCAGTTTTTCCAGCACCATTTGTTGAAGACGCTTTCTTTTTCCGTTGTATAGTTTTAACTTCTTTGTCAAAAATCAAGTGTTCATAGATGTGTGGGTTAAAACCAGGATTTTCAATTTGCCTCCATTGGTCTACCTGCCTATTTTTGTGCCAATACCAAGCTGTTTTCAGGACTATAGCTCTATAATAGATCTTGAAGTCAGGTATGGTGATACCTCCTGAAGTTCCTTTATTGTATAGGGATGTTTTGGCTATCCTGGGCCTTTTGTTTTTCCATATAAAGTTGATTAATGTTCTTTCCAGGTCCTTGAAGAATTGTGATGGAATTTTGATAGGGATTGCATTGAATCTGTAGACTGCTTTTGGCAAGATTGCCATTTTTATTATGTTGATCCTACCAATCCAAGAGCATGGGAGATCTTTCCATTTTATGGTATCCTCTTTGATTTCATTCTTTAAAGACTCAAAATTCTTGATATACAAGTTTTTCACTTCCTTGGTTTACATTATCCCCAGATATTTGATGCTGTTTATGGCTATTGTAAAGGGTGATGCTTCTCTGATTTCTTTCTCAGTCACTTCATCGTCTGCATATAATAGGGCCACTGATTTTTTTGAGTTTACCTTGTATCCTGTCTCTTTGTTGAAGGTGTTTATCAGCTCGAGGAGTTCCCCTGTGGAGTATTTGGGTCACTTATGTAAACTATCATATCATCTGCAAATAGTGAAAGTTTGACTTCTTCTTTTCCTATTTGTATCCCCTTTATCTCCTTTTGTTGTCTTATTGCTGTGGCTAGAACTTCAAGTACAATATTGAAGAGATATGGAGAGAGTGGACAGCCTTGTCTTGTTCCTGATTTTAGAGGAATTGCTTTGAGTTTCTCTCCATTTATTTTGATGTTAGCTATCAGTTTACTACATATTGCTTTTATGATATTGAGGCATGTTTCTGTTATTCCTGTTCTCTCTAGGACCTTTATCATGAAGGGGTTCTGGATTTTGTCAAAGGCTTTTTCAGCATCTAGTGAGATAATCATGTGGTTTTTCTTTTGCAGTTTGTTTATATGGTGGATTACATTGATAGATTTTCTAATGTTGAACCATCCCTGCATCCCTGTGATGAAGCCTACTAGATCATGTTTGATGTTTTTCTGATGTGTTCTTGAATCCGGTTTGCCAGTAATTTATTGAGTATTTTTGCATCGATGTTCTGAGGGAAATTGGTCTATAGTTTTCTTTCTTAGTTATGTCTTTGTGTGGCTTGGGTATCAAGGTAATTGTATCCTTGTAAAAAAGAGTTTAGCAGTGAGCCTCCTGCTTATATTGTGTGGAATACTTTGAGGAGTATTGGCATTAACTCTTCTTTGAATTTATGGTAGAATTCTGCACTGAAGCCATCTGGGCCTGGGCTTTTTTTGTTTGGGAGATTTTTGATGACTGCTTCTATTTCATTAGGGGTTATAGGTCTGTTTAGATTGTTTATCTGCTCTTGATTTAGTTTTGGCAAGTGATATCTATCCAGGAAGTTGTCCATTTCCTTTAAATTTTCAAACTTTGTGGAATACAGATTTTCAAAGTATGCCCTGATGATTCTATGGATTTCCTCAGAGTCCATTGTTATGTCCCCTTTTTCATTTCTGATTTTGTTAATTAGCATGCTCTCTCTCTGTCTTTTGGTTAGTTTGGACAGAGGTTTGTCTATTTTGTTGATTTTCTCAAAGAACCAACTCTTGTTTCATTGATTCTTCTCAATGTTCCCCTGGTTTCTACTTGATTGTTTCCATCCCTCAATTTGATTATTTCCTGGCATCTGCTCCTCCTGGGTGTGCTTGCTTCTTTTTGTTCTAGAATGTTCAGCTGTGCTAGTAATTCTCTAGTATGACTGTTCTCCAGTTTTTTCATGTGGTCTCTTAGTGCTATGAACTTTCCTCTTAGCACTGCTTTCAAAGTGTCCATAGATTTGTGTATGATGTGTCTTCATTCTCATTGAATTCCAGGAAGTCTTTAATTTCTTTTTCTTATTTCTTCCTTTACCCATGGATGGTGCAATTGTGCATTGTTCAATTTCCATGAGTTTGTAGGGTTTCTGCAAATTGTGTTATTGTTGAATTCTAATTTTAATGCATGGTGGTCTGAGAAGATACAGGGTGTTATTCCAATTTTTTTGTATCTATGGAGATTTGCTATGTTTCCTATTATGTGGTCAATTTTAGAGAAGTTTCCATGTGGCGCCGAGAAGAAGGTTGTGTTTGGGTGGAATGTTCTATAGATGTCTGTTAAACCCAGTTGGGTCATAACTTCTATTAGTTCTTTTGTTTCTTTGTTAAGTTTATGTCTGGAGGTCCTGTCTAGCGGTGATAGCAGAGTGTTGTAGTCTCCTACTATTAATGTGTGCGATTTTATGTGTAATTTGAGCTTTAGTAATGTTTCATTCACAAATGTAGGTGCCTTTGTATTTGGGGCATAGATGTTTAAAATTGAGGCTTCATCTTGATGGACTTTTCCTTTGATGGATATGAAATGTCCTTCTTCATCTCTTTTGATTAGATATTAGGATTGCTACACCCGCTTGTTTCTAGGGTCCATTTGATTGGAAAATCTTTTCCCAATCCTTTACCCTGAGATTCCGTCTGTCTTTGATGTTGAGATGTGTTTCTTGTATGCAGCAGAAGGATGGGTTCTGTCTTCGTATCCATTCTGCTAGTCTGTGTCTTTTTATAGGGAAGTTGAGGCCGTTGACATTGAGGGATATCAATGGCCATTGATTGATGATTCTTGTTTGTGCTTGATTTATTGGTAGTGAAGTTATTTTGTGTAGTTTCTCCTCCCATTTTCTTTTGGTGTTATTTAAAGTGGGAATATATATTGCTTGTGTCTTTGTGAGTGTATTTATCTTCCTTGGATCTAAGTTTTCCTTCTAGCACTTTGTGTAGAGCTGGATTCATGGACACGTATTGTTTAAATATGGCTTTGTCATGGAATATTTTGTTTTCTCCATCTATGGTAATTGAAAGCTTTGCTGGATATAGTAGTCTGGGTTGGCATCCTTGTTCTCTTAGCGTTTGTAGGACATCTGTCCAGGATCTTCTGGCTTTCATCATTTCCATTGAGAAGTCAGGTGTAATTCAGATAGGTCTGCATTTATATGTTACTTGGTCTTTTTCTTTAGCTGCTCTTAATATTTTCTCTTTATTCTGTAGTTTTGATGTTTTGATTATTATATGGCGAGGTGACTTCTTTTTCTGGTCCAGCCTATATGGTGTTCTGTAAGATTCTTGTATTTTCATAGGCATATCCTTCTTTAGGTAAGGGAAGTTTTCTTCTATGATTTTGTTGAATATGTTTTCTGTATCTTTGAGCTTTATTTCTTCACCTTCTTCTATACCTATTATATTCAGGTTTGGCTTCTTCACGGTGTCCCATATTAACTGGATATTTTGTGTTAGGGATTTATTGGTTTTGAGATTATCTTTGTTTGACGACTTTATATCCTCTAATGAGTCTTCAACACCTGAGATTCTCTCTTCTATCTCCTGTATTCTATTGGTGATACTTGCATCTGTAGTTTCTGAACATTTACCCAGCTTTTCCATTTCCAACATCCCCTCATTTTGTTTTTTCTTTATTGTTTCTATTTGAGCTTTCAATCCTTCAACTGTTTGGGTTGTTTCCTTCATTTGTTTGGTTGTTTTTTCTTGGCACTCTTTAGATTCTTTGATAGATTTGTTTATTAATTGAATTTTTCCCCCATTTCATGGATTTTTTGCTCGTTTTTTCCTCTATTTATGTAAGGGATTTCCTCGTTTCTTCTTTGAGGGTCTCTATAATCTTCATAAAATGATTTTTAATGTCTGTCTCCTCTGCTTCATCTATGTAGTGCTTTTCAGGTCTTGCTGTCCTTGTTTGCCTAGATTCTGGTGGAGTCATGTTGGTCTTTTGACTGCTGAGTGAGTTCTTATTCTGTCTTCTTCCCATTTCTTCTTCCAGTATTTACTGGTGGGGTCTTTCTGTCTCCACTGGTCTCCTTCCTTCCTGAAGCTGACTGGGACCTAGCTGGGATTGCCAGAGATTTGGGCCTGGAAGGGCTGATGTCTTTCCTGTGTGGGTAGGTCTTCTGGATGGCAGGAGCAGCCCTGGAAGATTGAGGGGATGGTTGTCGGGTACAGGATGGTGAGTGTCCCCCCAGAAACCCAAGCTCACCTAGCTGGGACCACCGGAGTTTGGGGCCTGGAAGGGCTGATATCTTTCCTGTGTGGGCGGGTCTTCTGGATGCCAGGAAATGCGCAGAAGATTGAGCAGATGGGGGTTTGGTGGAGGATGGGGAGTGTCCCTCCAGAGACCCAAGGTCACCTAGATGGGATCACAGGAGTTTGGGGACCCTTCAGATGATTTTTGATCAGGTATACCTGGTTGGTTTTAAAGTCACTCTATAACCAGACTG
>NW_024431797.1:0-1897 GCF_017639785.1 Mesocricetus auratus
TTCACAACTAATAGAGAGTTGGGGCTTGCCTTTTGCCTTTAGATCCTCAGATACAGAGTTTTCAGGATGAGAGAACCTTGTCATTGGTAGGAAGCGTGTGCTTTACTGTGATTTCTTCATTAAAGGATAATTTTATTCATATGGATCCAGAAAGATATAATGCTAATCCTTTTGAATTAATGGAAGCTGTACTGATCTTTCTCCTATGGCAATGATTGCTGGAGGATATAGTGAGAAGTGAGAGATTACTTTTGATTGGAAAGGGGCATTAGGCAACAGTCTGAGTGTGTGACAGAGCTCTGGATCATCTGATTGGTCCTCCTCCAATGTTAAGTATACCCCTTTTAAGAGAACTAATTATTCAGCTGCTACAATTTGTGTTTGGCTGCCCTTTATTTGAGTTGTGAGTAATGATACCTTAGGTAAGAATCAGAAAGAAATAAATTGCTCTGCTTAGAATTGTTTTTATGCATTATGCTGGGATGCTATTAAGCACCCTTTTGCTTTGGTAATGCGCATGCCTCGATTTGTTCCAGTTCCTGTTGAGGTGCCAAGTAGTTTGAGTTTGTTTAGGGAAAAGCGAGATTTTTGGGATCTCTGCTATTATTGTGGGCCTGATAGCCACCGCCGCGGTTACTGCTTCAGTTACCGCCTTGGCCCTTGCACTTTCCGCCACTGTGCAGACAACTCAAACCATTAATGAACTATCGGCCACTGTGACCATGGCCCTAGATAAACAGGCCACTGCCAATTCTCAGATACAAAGAGGCCTGATGTTGATAAACCAACAGATTAATTTGGTTCAGGAACAATTGGATATATTGTGGCAGATGGCACAATTGGGATGTGAACAAAAGTTGCCTGGCCTTTGTGTCACTTCAGTACAATATGAGAATTTTACAAGAGCAGCTAACCTGTCAAAAGCTCTGTCTCAACATTTATTACAGAATTGGACTTTTGAGTTTGAGCAGACACTCCGTGAGTTGAGAGTGGCGATCCTGCAAGTGAATTCGATGCGTCTGGATCTTTCTCTGATGGAAGGCCTCTCCTCCTGGATTTCATCTGCATTTTCTTATTTTAAGGAATGGGTGGGGGTGGGATCATTTAGCCTAGTTCTCTGCTGTAGAATAGTGTTGATGCTTTGGATGGTGTGTAAGCTCAGAGCCCAAACAAAAGAGACAAAGTGATGGTGGCACAAGCACTTGCTGCCTTAGAACACGGAGCCTCCCCTGACATTTGCTTAACCGGCTCTTGCACCCCACGAGGCTAGTCTCATTGCACGGGATAGAGTGGGTAGGCTTCAGCAGCCCAAGGAGTTGCAAGGCTAAGCACTGCACAGGAGAGCTCTGCGGTATAACGACTTTCTCCTGGGAGATAAGTCATCTTGCATGAAGGTTCTATGTCATGATCTCCTTCCCCCAGAAAAACGACATCGGGACTGGTCAGGGCTCCCTCTGGGGATAAGACCCTGGAGAGGAGCTTTGTACATGTTCCAAATTTGCACATGGGGATTTGACCTCTATCTCCACTCCAAAGTTGTGGGTGTCCTAAGGCTTCAAAAATAAATGAATAGGGGGAGATGTGAGGAGCCGCCCTCGCTATCGCTATCGCCATTAGAAGATGGCGCTGACATCCGCTGTCAGTTGGAGTTCACCGTTTAAGCTGTGCCTCACCCGTCATCTGGGGTGATGAGCAAACCACCAATCCCGGCTCTACACGTCTCACTCGGAGATCCTACGCTTATATAAGGGGCTGGGTTTCTTAGCTTGGGGTCTCCCTCTCAGAAGCTGATCATCTATCTCTCAAGATGCATTAAAGCTTTACTGCAGAAGGATCCGAGTATCCTGCGTCGTTCTTGCTGGCGAGACGGTAGCGCGGGACAAAAAATTTCTTTTTT
>NW_024431798.1:0-5803 GCF_017639785.1 Mesocricetus auratus
TGAATCTGTGTGCTGTTTTTATATAACTGTGATTGAATTATATCATTTTTTTTAAATGTTGGGCCTGCACAGTTTGTCTTTATAAAATTTCTTATGTTATCACTTCCTTAAGATTGCATTTTCGGGGAAAGTTGCTGAGGTGAGACAGTTCTAGTTTCTTTCTTCTTTTACTCAGATGCTTTGCCTCTTCGGATTTTCTGGCTTACCTGGGTTTCCCAGTTGTTGCTATCTTCATGTTTGGGTCTTTGCTGCTTAAGTGTTTGATATGATTAAAACACTGGCTTTAGATTTTTAAAACCTCATGCTTTATTGCTCTGCCTTATAATTAGCCTCAGGTGTCGACATTACAAAACCTAGGGTCATCTGAGTGAACATCAGTGGTGTTCTTATATCAGAATGTCTAATTTCTGCCATAAAAGTTGCATTGACTTGGTTGATATGGGAAGAAGATTTCACTTAGTTGGCAATGTCTCTGAGCAAGAGGGTCAAGGCTGGTTAAGAGAGCAGGTGAGCAAAAGACAGTGACAAAGCAGAAGAGAAAATAAAGTAACAATGGTTCCACAAGTTTTAACTTCAGTTATTATCTTGAATTTCTCTCTTAATGTCCCACAGTGATAGACAATGGCCTAGGAATAACAACAGATTCAGTTCAATAGCTGAGTAACTTTTACTGAGATAATTTAATCAAAACAAGAGAGAAGAATGTTGGAACAAAAAAGGTTCTTCAAAAGTGATTTTTTTGCTGTAATGGACATGGAAATGTTGATTTTTGGAAGAATGTTGAAAATATCTAGATTTTAGTTAGCAAATGCCATAAAGCCTCTCCATTGACTGTAGTTGTAGGTCACGAAAGATGGGAATGTAGAGATTAATAACAGACACTGGATGTCAGGGTTAGAATGTTAGTGGGTAAAAGGCTCTCCAGGCCACCCTGGAATCTGCCTGACCTACTCCCATTGAGACACATGTGCTTTAGGGTGTTCAGGCTGTAGTCCATGGGTCCTGGGACATGATGGCCCTTCCTGTTCCTGATGAATTGATGCCCTTCATCAGGCAGTGAAGTATTTAGGCTAATTTGTATTTCACCATTTATTCCCTTAGTAGTAAAGCAAGTGTGTGAGCTTAACAAGAAAAATGTTCATAGACATTATTCTTTATACTCTGTATGGCTTACAATTTCATGTTATCCTGGCAACTACAACTGTATCGAACCTGCAAATTGCCACTATCTTATGTTTCTGATAAATTTATAAAAAGTCTGATTGCTCTCAATAAAACAATCATATCCTTGCCTTGCTATGGCCTTCTAGGCCAAACCTGACTTCATTCCTTTCAATCCCTGAGCTGGAACATGCTCAGACAATGCCTGGATTTTGTCCTCAGGGAATGGTTGATTTTGACCTCAGGGATTTCTTTGATTAATGCTTAATTGGTCAAGGTGAGTTTTTTGGCTCTGCTTTAAGGACAGAGGCAATTTCTTTCACTGTCTCTTTTGTAAACATTGACTCTTGTTTCATAGAAGAGGTTTCTTTCACTGACCCTGGTTTCAGTTAAACTGTGTATTCCTTTGGCTAGGGATTCAAGGTCAGGGTGAGTTTTTGAGGTTCTTGCTTAATGGTCATAGGGTTTCTATTTCAGTGCCTCTGGTTTCAGGGTCTAGGGTGGGTATCCCTTGACTGGTCCATTTGCTCTGAGCTTCATAAATTTGTTTTTCCCCATTATTTTACTGGTGCAAACATGAAAACAGACATCACATTGCCTGTACAAATGTTGTCACAATTACTTTTCTCTACAGAATAAATAGGGTTGTGTGTTGGATAATGATTATACCAAATCTTTTATAATAAATGTACTTCCTTCTTTTCATACTCATGACAATTGCAATTTGCAAAGCCTTCAAGAGATTGATTACACACAAATATGTACATCTATAAAATACAAAACTGTTGGGGAAGTCTTATGCTAATAAAGCACTGTCTGGCCAATAGGAACCTAGATAGGAGGGACTAGGAGTCGAGGAGGATTCTGGGAAAGAAAAAGACAAGAGAGTTCGAGATGTAACCGCCATTGGGGTAGGAAGCCTGGAAACCTCTCCGGTAAGAGACATACTTAGATTAACAATTATGGGGTAATTACTTAAAGCAGAGCTAGCCAGTAAGAGACAAGCAAGGCCAACAGCTTCATAATTAATATAGCCTCCTGTGTGTATTTATTTGGGACTGATGCGGCTCTAGAACCAGGCTGGCGCAGCAGAGCCCAGGCGACTGGCGGGGGATAAACCAAAGTGGCTAGCAAAGAAAAAGATTCTCTTAACACAAAACATTAGCATCCTGACAATATTCATAGTGTTTCACTGCAGTTTCATATTTTCTCAAGATTTTGATACATACGAAAGGATTTACTCATTGACTATTCATAGGGTTTCTATCCAGCATGTGTTTTTTTTATGTGTTTGGAGATGACTTTGACTTGCAAAGACTTTGTAAGTCTTATTACATTCATAGTGTGTGGCAATGTTTTGTTTTTGCTTCAACAAAGAAAGCTTTCCTAAAAATGGGAGCTAGTCATTCTAGTGACACATACTGACCAGGCACTGATGGCACTTTAATTCCAAACACTTGGGAGACAGAGGCAGATGGGGTCTGTGAGTTTGAGACCATCCTATGATACAATCGATCTAAAAGAGAAGCAGAGCCAAGTGGTGATAGCCACAATTTAATCCCAGCACTAGGGGAGTGGAGACAGGGATGAGTGTGACTGAGTGAAGAGAGAATGTATGGAGCAAAGAGACAGAAATTCAGGAATAAGTCTGAGGTTTAAAAGAGAAGGCATTCAGTGTGAGGATTATAGTTCATAGGATACCCCATTTGTTCTGAGTATTTGTAGAGGTAAGAACACATGTTTGTTTGCACTATTTCTCTGATTTTTCAGATTTAGCCTCATATGTCTCAGGAATTTTATTACTCAGAAATAACCGAATTCTGCCATCAATAGGGTTCTCCTCCAGTGTGTTTTCTTTTATATTTTTGAAGTCTAGTGTGCTGAGAAAGATTTTACCACATTGAGTACATATGTAGGATTTCTCTCTATCAGGGACCTCCAGCCATCAGTCAGCTCGGCTGTATCACGTACTCATAGAGGAGATGTGACACTAAGACCACCCTGCCACCCCTTCTGACATAAGGCAAATTCCAAGTAACAAGCCTGGTGTTTACAAGTCAGTTAAAGATTAGCTTAACTGGAAAAACTACAAGGTCCTCAGAAGATAGGCCTGAGCAGTAGTAAATTGTAATAGATAGGATCTGATTCTGCTGTCAGGTTAGTAAGCAACATAGGAATTCTTATCCCTGACCTCTTGCCCTGCAGATTAGGTAGCCAGGCAACACAGCAGACCACCTCTCCCACTGACCTCTTGCCTCTGCAGCTGCAAGCACACCTTCCCCCTTTCCCTCCTCAGTTCTCCTATATAAATCTCCTTGTGATGAAATAAATTTGTCGCCTTGATCAGAATCCTGACTTGGCGTCCATTCCTGTATCCCCTGTCCTCCATCTTTCTCCTAGGTGTCCACCAGTCCCAAGTTGAATGTCCTGCGGGTCGGGAAATATTTGGTGCCCAGCGTGGACTGAAGTCAGATAGCCAGGAGGAAGATGCCACTCACAGAGTGAAGGGCCCTTGCAGATCGTCCCCCCCAGAGGATGGCACAGTCTTCATTTTGGTGACCCGCTGAAAAGAGCAAGACAGGCGAGGTGGTGAGCAAAAGTGCAGATATTACAGCCAATGTAAGTGATAGGACAGGCACTCTCTCAAAAGTCTCTCTTTCTTTCCGGGCTCAATGAAGCCCTCTGCATACAAGGAATTAGGGTGAAAAAGAAGGATCTTATACAATTCTTAGGAGTAACATAGGTTAAAAATAAAGGTTTAAAGAGGTTAAAACTTATATGGGAATATGGGAGATGCTTGTCCCTGAAGGGGATGTTAAATATATATATATATATAAAAAGAGGTGGTGACTGCCTTCAAGATTAATAAGGGAATGTATAAGAAGCAAACTGTTGGCCAGATAACTGTGTATTTACTTGTGTGTGTTTTGATAGCCAGGAGAGCTAAAATGAAGCAAAACTTCAGAGGATTTTGGAGTTTAAAAGTTTAAAATGCTCCTTCCCCTTTCACAGAAGCCATTGCTGCAGCTGTGTCACAGGTGCTGTGCCAGGGCTTGTGGAAGGGAAGTTGCTACCTGCATACTTGCAGAAAAGCAGGAAATATCTGTTCCTGAACCAGTTAGCAGTATAAGAGACCTCAGTGCCTACTGAGGAGCAGCTAGATCAGAAAACAAACAAACAAACAAACAAACAAAAACCATACAGGACCGAGAGATTAGGAACTAGAAATACAGAGAGGCAGAAACCTAGTGGTAAAATTCAGCAAAAACTTAGAGTCTTGAAAGATTTAGCAAAATCGCTCTCACAGGAGATAAGAAATTTTCAAGTTTCCTCAGATCAGAGAAATGTTCCTTTGTCTAAGGCAGCCTTGGGGCAAGCACCCCTCAAGTCATTGCTGGCAGCCACAACAGGTCAGAAGCCTCCAGTACAGGTTAGTGTTAGAGAAGAGGAAAACAAAACAAACAAACAAAAAGAGCCCAAAACCTTCCTGTTTGTTATAAGGTACTACCTGAAGAAGGACAAATACAAAAATATAGATCAGCAGTTAACACTTGAGACAGCAGTTTTTAAACAGATTGGCCCAGATGCAGAGAGAACTTGGAACAAGCTTTCAGCTGCCAGGACCCAGGCTAAGTAAAGGCTTCAGGAAGAGCAGGCATGGACCTAAAGAATTGTTTCAAAAATTTTGTCTCTAGGATAATACAGGCTTCGTCCAAAATAAGGGGAGATACATGTGTTAAATCTTTGATTGAGACAACTAGCTTATAAAATGCTAGTACAACATGCCAGGCCATCCGAAGACCTTATAGAAAGGAAAGTGACACAAATGAGTCTATTAAAGATTTGTTCAGATAAAGGCCTTATAGAGAAAGAAAGAAAACATAGATAAATTCAGATTTGTTCAGATTTTGGATGCTCATAAAACAAAAATTGGCTATAGCTGTTGGGTTACAAGAGACTTCAATTAAGAATGTTTCATTTCAACTAACTAATCATAACCTAGGCAATAGGAGAGATGAGAGATATGTGTGCCTGTTCTGTGTGTAAGGGGGTGGCCACACCAGTATGTTTGGAATGTGAGTGTAAATGTGTAAATGTTGACACAAACAACTGTTTATATTACCTTGGATATGTTTAAAAGCCTACTTAAATCACTTCACACATAGCTAAAAAGCTAACTAAATTGCTTTACATATAGCCAAAAGGAGCATCCATCCAGTCAGTTAATGCCTTAACAGGAAAGATGAAAGATTTCAGCCTTCAGAGCCAGTCAATAGAAAATAGCAGAAGCCTAGGAGCCAAGAGAATCCACATGGATGATTCTATGGAGTTTAACAAAGGAGAGGATACACAGATCCTCATAAATTTCTATGGTTAAAAAAGAAAACCTAGAAGTTAGATGATTTGAAAACTTTTTTTTGTTTTTCAGGGAACTAGTCTTGGTCAGGCCCCACCCCCAAAGGTGTCTGTGTATATGCAAATTATCCCTTGTCAGCTAACATGCAAATGAGGCCTTGTCAGCTAGTGAGAGCTATCTGTTAGACTGGATAAGACTCCTCACAGACTAAGTAATTTGCAAAAGTTATTTGGTACATATGTTGTGTTCTAACAGAAATTAAACCTCAATTTGGACAATTAAAAA
>NW_024431799.1:0-14579 GCF_017639785.1 Mesocricetus auratus
GACTTCCTGTTGCACAGTAGTGACTTCCTGGCGCACAGTAGTGACTTCCTGGCGCACAGTAGTGACGTCACAGTGAACAGCAGTGCCTTCCTGGCGCACGAGTAGTGGCGTCACAGTGAACACTAGCGACTTCCTGTTGCACAGTAGTGACTTCCTGGCGCACAGTAGTGGCGTCACAGTGAACACTAGCGACTTCCTGTTGCACAGTAGCAACTTCCTGGCGCACAGTAGTGGCGTCAGAGTGAACACTAGCGACTTCCTGTTGCACAGTAGTGACTTCCTGGCGCACAGTAGTGGCGTCACAGTGAACACTAGCGACTTCCTGTTGCACAGTAGTGACTTCCTGGCGCACAGTAGTGGCGTCACAGTGAACAGCAGTGACTTCCTGGCGCACAGTAGTGGCGTCACAGTGAACAGCAGTGACTTCCTGGCGCACAGTAGTGGCGTCACAGTGAACACTAGGGACTTCCTGTTGCACAGTAGTGACTTCCTGGCGCACAGTAGTGACTTCCTGGCGCACAGTAGAGGCGTCACAGTTAACAGCAGTGACTTCCTGGCGCACAGTAGTGGCGTCACAGTGAACACTAGCGACTTCCTGTTGCACAGTAGTGACTTCCTGGCGCACAGTAGTGACTTCCTGGCGCACAGTAGTGGCGTCACAGTGAACAGCAGTGACTTCCTGGTGCACAGTAGTGGCGTCACAGTGAACAGCAGTGACTTCCTGGCGCACAGTAGTGGCGTCACAGTGAACACTAGGGACTTCCTGTTGCACAGTAGTGACTTCCTGGCGCACAGTAGTGACTTCCTGGCGCACAGTAGTGGCGTCACAGTGAACACTAGCGACTTCCTGTTGCACAGTAGTGACTTTCTGGCGCACAGTAGTGGCGTCACAGTGAACACTAGCGACTTCCTGTTGCACACTAGCGACTTCCTGTTGCACAGCAGTGACTTCCTGGCGCACAGTAGTGACTTCCTGGCGCACAGTAGTGGCGTCACAGTGAACACTAGGGACTTCCTGTTGCACAGTAGTGACTTCCTGGCGCACAGTAGTGGCGTCACAGTGAACAGAAGCGACTTCCTGGCGCACAGTAGTGGCGTCACAGTGAACAGCAGCGACTTCCGGGCGCACAGTAGTGACTTCCTGGCGCACAGTAGTGGCGTCACAGTGAACACTAGGGACTTCCTGGCGCACAGCAGTGACTTCCTGGCGCACAGTAGTGACGGCACAGTGAACAGCAGCGACTTCCTGGCACACAGTAGTGGCGTCACAGTGAACAGCAGTGACTTCCTGGCGCACAGTAGTGACTTCCTGGCGCACAGTAGTGGCGTCAGAGTGAACACTAGCGACTTCCTGTTGCACAGCAGTGACTTCCTGTTGCACAGTAGTGACTTCCTGGCGCACAGCAGTGACTTCCTGGCGCACAGTAGTGACTTCCTGGCGCACAGTAGTGACGTCAGAGTGAACAGCAGCGACTTCCTGGCACACAGTAGTGGCGTCACAGTGAAAACTAGGGACTTCCTGTTGCACAGTAGTGACTTCCTGGCGCACTGTAGTGACGACACAGTGAACACTAAGCGACTTCCTGTTGCACAGCAGTGACTTCCTGTTGCACAGTAGTGACTTCCTGGCGCACTGTAGTGACGACACAGTGAACACTAGCGACTTCCTGTTGCACAGCAGTGACTTCCTGTTGCACAGTAGTGACTTCCTGGCGCACTGTAGTGGCGACACAGTGAACACTAGCGACTTCCTGTTGCACAGCAGTGACTTCCTGGCGCACTGTAGTGGCGTCCGCGGTGAACAACAGCGACTTCCTGTTGCACAGCAGTGACTTCCTGGCGCACTGTAGTGGCGTCACAGTGAACAGCAGTGACTTCCTGGCGCACTGTAGTGATGACACAGTGAATACTAGCGACTTCCTGTTGCACAGTAGTGACTTCCTGGCGCACAGTAGGGGCGTCACAGTGAACACTAGCGACTTCCTGTTGCACAGCAGTGACTTCCTGGCGCACAGTAGTGACTTCCTGGCGCACAGTAGGGGCGTCACAGTGAACACTAGCGACTTCCTGTTGCACAGCAGTGACTTCCTGGCGCACAGTAGTGACTTCCTGGTGCACAGTAGTGGCGTCACAGTGAACACTAGGGACTTCCTGTTGCACAGTAGTGACTTCCTGGCGCACAGTAGTGGCGTCACAGTGAACAGAAGCGACTTCCTGGTGCACAGTAGTGGCGTCAGAGTGAACAGCAGTGACTTCCTGGCGCACAGTAGTGGCGTCAGAGTGAACAGCAGTGACTTCCTGGCGCACTGTAGTGGCGTCACGGTGAACAGCAGTGACTTCCTGGCGCACAGTAGTGACTTCCTGGCGCACAGTAGTGACGTCACAGTGAACACTAGGGACTTCCTGGCGCGCAGCAGTGACTTCCTGGCGCACAGTAGTGGCGGCACAGTGAACAGCAGCGACTTCCTGGCACACAGTAGTGGCGTCACAGTGAACAGCAGTGACTTCCTGGCGCACAGTAGTGACTTCCTGGCGCACAGTAGTGGCGTCAGAGTGAACACTAGCGACTTCCTGTTGCACAGCAGTGACTTCCTGCTGCACAGTAGTGGCGGCACAGTGAACAGCAGTGACTTCCTGGCGCACAGTAGTGGCGTCACAGTGAACACTAGCGACTTCCTGTTGCACAGCAGTGACTTCCTGGCGCACAGTAGTGGCGTCAGAGTGAACAGCAGTGACTTCCTGGCGCACTGTAGTGGCGTCACAGTGAACAGCAGTGACTTCCTGGCGCACAGTAGTGACTTCCTGGCGCACAGTAGTGGCGTCAGAGTGAACAGCAGCGACTTCCTGGCACACAGTAGTGGCGTCACAGTGAAAACTAGGGACTTCCTGTTGCACAGTAGTGACTTCCTGGCGCACTGTAGTGGCGACACAGTGAACACTAGCGACTTCCTGTTGCACAGCAGTGACTTCCTGTTGCACAGTAGTGACTTCCTGGCGCACTGTAGTGACGACACAGTGAACACTAGCGACTTCCTGTTGCACAGCAGTGACTTCCTGTTGCACAGTAGTGACTTCCTGGCGCACTGTAGTGGCGACACAGTGAACACTAGCGACTTCCTGTTGCACAGCAGTGACTTCCTGGCGCACTGTAGTGGCGTCACGGTGAACAGCAGCGACTTCCTGTTGCACAGCAGTGACTTCCTGGCGCACTGTAGTGGCGTCACAGTGAACAGCAGTGACTTCCTGGCGCACAGTAATGACTTCCTGGCGCACAGTAGTGACGTCACAGTGAACAGAAGCGACTTCCTGGCGCACAGTAGTGACATCACAGTGAACAGCAGTGACTTCCTGGCGCACTGTAGTGATGACACAGTGAATACTAGCGACTTCCTGTTGCACAGTAGTGACTTCCTGGCGCACAGTAGGGGCGTCACAGTGAACACTAGCGACTTCCTGTTGCACAGCAGTGACTTCCTGGCGCACAGTAGTGACTTCCTGGCGCACAGTAGGGAAGTCACAGTGAACACTAGCGACTTCCTGTTGCACAGCAGTGACTTCCTGGCGCACAGTAGTGACTTCCTGGCGCACAGTAGTGGCGTCACAGTGAACACTAGGGACTTCCTGTTGCACAGTAGTGACTTCCTGGCGCACAGTAGTGACATCACAGTGAACAGAAGCGACTTCCTGGTGCACAGTAGTGGCGTCAGAGTGAACAGCAGCGACTTCCGGGCGCACAGTAGTGACTTCCTGGCGCACAGTAGTGGCGTCACGGTGAACACTAGGGACTTCCTGGCGCACAGCAGTGACTTCCTGGCGCACAGTAGTGGCGGCACAGTGAACAGCAGCGACTTCCTGGCACACAGTAGTGGCGTCACAGTGAACAGCAGTGACTTCCTGTTGCACAGTAGTGACTTCCTGGCGCACAGTAGTGGCGTCAGAGTGAACAGCAGTGACTTCCTGGCGCACTGTAGTGGCGTCACAGTGAACAGCAGTGACTTCCTGGCAGCACAGTAGTGACTTCCTGTCGCACAGTAGTGACGTCACAGTGAACACTAGGGACTTACTGTTGCACAGTAGTGACTTCCTGGCGCACAGTAGCGGCGTCACAGTGAACACTAGCGACTTCCTGTTGCACAGTAGCGACTTCCTGGCGCACAGTAGTGGCGTCACAGTGAACAGCAGCGACTTCCTGGCGCACAGTAGTGACGTCACAGTGAACAGCAGTGACTTCCTGGCGCACAGTAGTGGCGTCACAGTGAACACTAGGGACTTCCTGTTGCACAGTAGTGACTTCCTGGCGCACAGTAGTGACTTCCTGGCGCACAGTAGTGACGTCACAGTGAACAGCAGTGCCTTCCTGGCGCACAGTAGTGGCGTCACGGTGAACACTAGCGACTTCCTGTTGCACAGTAGTGACTTCCTGGCGCACAGTAGTGGCGTCACAGTGAACACTAGCGACTTCCTGTTGCACAGTAGCAACTTCCTGGCGCACAGTAGTGGCGTCAGAGTGAACACTAAGCGACTTCCTGTTGCACAGTAGTGACTTCCTGGCGCACAGTAGTGGCGTCACAGTGAACACTAGCGACTTCCTGTTGCACAGTAGTGACTTCCTGGCGCACAGTAGTGGCGTCACAGTGAACAGCAGTGACTTCCTGGCGCACAGTAGTGGCGTCACAGTGAACAGCAGTGACTTCCTGGCGCACAGTAGTGGCGTCACAGTGAACACTAGGGACTTCCTGTTGCACAGTAGTGACTTCCTGGCGCACAGTAGTGACTTCCTGGCGCACAGTAGGGGCGTCACAGTTAACAGCAGTGACTTCCTGGCGCACAGTAGTGGCGTCACAGTGAACACTAGCGACTTCCTGTTGCACAGTAGTGACTTCCTGGCGCACAGTAGTGACTTCCTGGCGCACAGTAGTGGCGTCACAGTGAACAGCAGTGACTTCCTGGTGCACAGTAGTGGCGTCACAGTGAACAGCAGTGACTTCCTGGCGCACAGTAGTGGCGTCACAGTGAACACTAGGGACTTCCTGTTGCACAGTAGTGACTTCCTGGCGCACAGTAGTGACTTCCTGGCGCACAGTAGTGGCGTCACAGTGAACACTAGCGACTTCCTGTTGCACAGTAGTGACTTTCTGGCGCACAGTAGTGGCGTCACAGTGAACACTAGCGACTTCCTGTTGCACACTAGCGACTTCCTGTTGCACAGCAGTGACTTCCTGGCGCACAGTAGTGACTTCCTGGCGCACAGTAGTGGCGTCACAGTGAACACTAGGGACTTCCTGTTGCACAGTAGTGACTTCCTGGCGCACAGTAGTGACGTCACAGTGAACAGAAGCGACTTCCTGGCGCACAGTAGTGGCGTCACAGTGAACAGCAGCGACTTCCGGGCGCACAGTAGTGACTTCCTGGCGCACAGTAGTGGCGTCACAGTGAACACTAGGGACTTCCTGGCGCACAGCAGTGACTTCCTGGCGCACAGTAGTGGCGGCACAGTGAACAGCAGCGACTTCCTGGCACACAGTAGTGGCGTCACAGTGAACAGCAGTGACTTCCTGGTCGCACAGTAGTGACTTCCTGGCGCACAGTAGTGGCGTCAGAGTGAACACTAGCGACTTCCTGTTGCACAGCAGTGACTTCCTGTTGCACAGTAGTGACTTCCTGGCGCACAGCAGTGACTTCCTGGCGCACAGTAGTGACTTCCTGGCGCACAGTAGTGGCGTCAGAGTGAACAGCAGCGACTTCCTGGCACACAGTAGTGGCGTCACAGTGAAAACTAGGGACTTCCTGTTGCACAGTAGTGACTTCCTGGCGCACTGTAGTGACGACACAGTGAACACTAGCGACTTCCTGTTGCACAGCAGTGACTTCCTGTTGCACAGTAGTGACTTCCTGGCGCACTGTAGTGACGACACAGTGAACACTAGCGACTTCCTGTTGCACAGCAGTGACTTCCTGTTGCACAGTAGTGACTTCCTGGCGCACTGTAGTGACGACACAGTGAACACTAGCGACTTCCTGTTGCACAGCAGTGACTTCCTGGCGCACTGTAGTGACGTCACGGTGAACAGCAGCGACTTCCTGTTGCACAGCAGTGACTTCCTGGCGCACTGTAGTGGCGTCACAGTGAACAGCAGTGACTTCCTGGCGCACTGTAGTGATGACACAGTGAATACTAGCGACTTCCTGTTGCACAGTAGTGACTTCCTGGCGCACAGTAGTGACGTCACAGTGAACAGCAGCGACTTCCTGGCGCACAGTAGTGACGTCACAGTGAACAGCAGTGACTTCCTGGCGCACAGTAGTGACGTCAGAGTGAACACTAGCGACTTCCGGGCGCACAGTAGTGACTTCCTGGCGCACAGTAGTGACGTCACAGTGAACACTAGGGACTTCCTGGCGCACAGCAGTGACTTCCTGGCGCACAGTAGTGACGTCAGAGTGAACAGCAGTGACTTCCTGGCGCACTGTAGTGACGTCACAGTGAACAGCAGTGACTTCCTGGCGCACAGTAGTGACTTCCTGGCGCACAGTAGTGACGTCACAGTGAACACTAGGGACTTCCTGGCGCACAGCAGTGACTTCCTGGCGCACAGTAGTGACGGCACAGTGAACAGCAGCGACTTCCTGGCACACAGTAGTGACGTCACAGTGAACAGCAGTGACTTCCTGGCGCACAGTAGTGACTTCCTGGCGCACAGTAGTGACGTCAGAGTGAACACTAGCGACTTCCTGTTGCACAGCAGTGACTTCCTGCTGCACAGTAGTGACTTCCTGGCGCACAGTAGTGACGTCAGAGTGAACAGCAGTGACTTCCTGGCGCACTGTAGTGACGTCACAGTGAACAGCAGTGACTTCCTGGCGCACAGTAGTGACTTCCTGGCGCACAGTAGTGACGTCACAGTGAAAACTAGGGACTTCCTGTTGCACAGTAGTGACTTCCTGGCGCACTGTAGTGACGACACAGTGAACACTAGCGACTTCCTGTTGCACAGTAGTGACTTCCTGGCGCACAGCAGTGACTTCCTGGCGCACAGTAGTGACGTCACAGTGAACACTAGGGACTTCCTGTTGCACAGTAGTGACTTCCTGGCGCACAGCAGTGACTTCCTGGCGCACAGTAGTGACGTCACAGTGAACACTAGGGACTTCCTGTTGCACAGTAGTGACTTCCTGGCGCACAGTAGTGACGTCACAGTGAACAGAAGCGACTTCCTGGCGCACAGTAGTGACGTCACAGTGAACAGAAGCGACTTCCTGGCGCACAGTAGTGACATCACAGTGAACAGCAGTGACTTCCTGGCACACTGTAGTGATGACACAGTGAATACTAGCGACTTCCTGTTGCACAGTAGTGACTTCCTGGCGCACAGTAGGGACGTCACAGTGAACACTAGCGACTTCCTGTTGCACAGCAGTGACTTCCTGGCGCACAGTAGTGACTTCCTGGCGCACAGTAGGGACGTCACAGTGAACACTAGCGACTTCCTGTTGCACAGCAGTGACTTCCTGGCGCACAGTAGTGACTTCCTGGCGCACAGCAGTGACTTCCTGGCGCACAGTAGTGACTTCCTGGCGCACAGTAGTGACGTCAGAGTGAACAGCAGCGACTTCCTGGCACACAGTAGTGACGTCACAGTGAAAACTAGGGACTTCCTGTTGCACAGTAGTGACTTCCTGGCGCACTGTAGTGACGACACAGTGAACACTAGCGACTTCCTGTTGCACAGCAGTGACTTCCTGTTGCACAGTAGTGACTTCCTGGCGCACTGTAGTGACGACACAGTGAACACTAGCGACTTCCTGTTGCACAGCAGTGACTTCCTGTTGCACAGTAGTGACTTCCTGGCGCACTGTAGTGACGACACAGTGAACACTAGCGACTTCCTGTTGCACAGCAGTGACTTCCTGGCGCACTGTAGTGACGTCACGGTGAACAGCAGCGACTTCCTGTTGCACAGCAGTGACTTCCTGGCGCACTGTAGTGACGTCACAGTGAACAGCAGTGACTTCCTGGCGCACTGTAGTGATGACACAGTGAATACTAGCGACTTCCTGTTGCACAGTAGTGACTTCCTGGCGCACAGTAGGGACGTCACAGTGAACACTAGCGACTTCCTGTTGCACAGCAGTGACTTCCTGGCGCACAGTAGTGACTTCCTGGCGCACAGTAGGGACGTCACAGTGAACACTAGCGACTTCCTGTTGCACAGCAGTGACTTCCTGGCGCACAGTAGTGACTTCCTGGTGCACAGTAGTGACGTCACAGTGAACACTAGGGACTTCCTGTTGCACAGTAGTGACTTCCTGGCGCACAGTAGTGACGTCACAGTGAACAGAAGCGACTTCCTGGTGCACAGTAGTGACGTCAGAGTGAACAGCAGCGACTTCCGGGCGCACAGTAGTGACTTCCTGGCGCACAGTAGTGACGTCACAGTGAACACTAGGGACTTCCTGGCGCACAGCAGTGACTTCCTGGCGCACAGTAGTGACGGCACAGTGAACAGCAGCGACTTCCTGGCACACAGTAGTGACGTCACAGTGAACAGCAGTGACTTCCTGGCGCACAGTAGTGACTTCCTGGCGCACAGTAGTGACGTCAGAGCGAACACTAGCGACTTCCTGTTGCACAGCAGTGACTTCCTGTTGCACAGTAGTGACTTCCTGGCGCACAGTAGTGACGTCAGAGTGAACAGCAGTGACTTCCTGGCGCACTGTAGTGACGTCACAGTGAACAGCAGTGACTTCCTGGCGCACAGTAGTGACTTCCTGGCGCACAGTAGTGACGTCAGAGTGAACAGCAGCGACTTCCTGGCACACAGTAGTGACGTCACAGTGAAAACTAGGGACTTCCTGTTGCACAGTAGTGACTTCCTGGCGCACTCTAGTGACGTCACGGTGAACAGCAGCGACTTCCTGTTGCACAGCAGTGACTTCCTGGCGCACCGTAGTGATGTCACAGTGAACAGCAGTGACTTCCTGGCGCACAGTAATGACTTCCTGGCGCACAGTAGTGACGTCACAGTGAACACTAGCGACTTCCTGTTGCACAGTAGTGACGTCACGGTGAACAGCAGCGACTTCCTGGCGCACAGCAGTGACTTCCTGGCGCACAGTAGTGACGTCACAGTGAACACTAGGGACTTCCTGTTGCACAGTAGTGACTTCCTGGCGCACAGTAGTGACGTCACAGTGAACACTACCGACTTCCTGTTGCACAGTAGTGACTTCCTGGCGCACAGCAGCGACTTCCTGGCACACAGTAGGGACGTCACAGTGAACAGCAGCGACTTCCTGGCGCACAGTAGTGACTTCCTGGCGCACAGTAGTGACGTCACAGTGAACACTAGCGACTTCCTGTTGCACAGTAGAGACTTTCTGGCTCACATAGTGATGTCACAGTTAACAGCAGTGACTATCTGGCGCACAGTAGGGGCGTCAGAGTTAACAGCAGTGACTATCTGGCGCACAGTAGTGACGTCAGAGTGAACAGCAGTGACTTCCTGGCGCACTGTAGTGACGTCACAGTGAACAGCAGTGACTTCCTGGCGCACAGTAGTGACTTCCTGGCGCACAGTAGTGACGTCACAGTGAACACTAGGGACTTCCTGGCGCACAGCAGTGACTTCCTGGCGCACAGTAGTGACGGCACAGTGAACAGCAGCGACTTCCTGGCACACAGTAGTGACGTCACAGTGAACAGCAGTGACTTCCTGGCGCACAGTAGTGACTTCCTGGCGCACAGTAGTGACGTCAGAGTGAACACTAGCGACTTCCTGTTGCACAGCAGTGACTTCCTGCTGCACAGTAGTGACTTCCTGGCGCACAGTAGTGACGTCAGAGTGAACAGCAGTGACTTCCTGGCGCACTGTAGTGACGTCACAGTGAACAGCAGTGACTTCCTGGCGCACAGTAGTGACTTCCTGGCGCACAGTAGTGACGTCACAGTGAAAACTAGGGACTTCCTGTTGCACAGTAGTGACTTCCTGGCGCACTGTAGTGACGACACAGTGAACACTAGCGACTTCCTGTTGCACAGTAGTGACTTCCTGGCGCACAGCAGTGACTTCCTGGCGCACAGTAGTGACGTCACAGTGAACACTAGGGACTTCCTGTTGCACAGTAGTGACTTCCTGGCGCACAGCAGTGACTTCCTGGCGCACAGTAGTGACGTCACAGTGAACACTAGGGACTTCCTGTTGCACAGTAGTGACTTCCTGGCGCACAGTAGTGACGTCACAGTGAACAGAAGCGACTTCCTGGCGCACAGTAGTGACGTCACAGTGAACAGAAGCGACTTCCTGGCGCACAGTAGTGACATCACAGTGAACAGCAGTGACTTCCTGGCGCACTGTAGTGATGACACAGTGAATACTAGCGACTTCCTGTTGCACAGTAGTGACTTCCTGGCGCACAGTAGGGACGTCACAGTGAACACTAGCGACTTCCTGTTGCACAGCAGTGACTTCCTGGCGCACAGTAGTGACTTCCTGGCGCACAGTAGGGACGTCACAGTGAACACTAGCGACTTCCTGTTGCACAGCAGTGACTTCCTGGCGCACAGTAGTGACTTCCTGGCGCACAGTAGTGACGTCACAGTGAACACTAGGGACTTCCTGTTGCACAGTAGTGACTTCCTGGCGCACAGTAGTGACGTCACAGTGAACAGAAGCGACTTCCTGGCGCACAGTAGTGACGTCACAGTGAACAGCAGCGACTTCCGGGCGCACAGTAGTGACTTCCTGGCGCACAGTAGTGACGTCACAGTGAACACTAGGGACTTCCTGGCGCACAGCAGTGACTTCCTGGCGCACAGTAGTGACGGCACAGTGAACAGCAGCGACTTCCTGGCACACAGTAGTGACGTCACAGTGAACAGCAGTGACTTCCTGGCGCACAGTAGTGACTTCCTGGCGCACAGTAGTGACGTCAGAGTGAACACTAGCGACTTCCTGTTGCACAGCAGTGACTTCCTGTTGCACAGTAGTGACTTCCTGGCGCACAGCAGTGACTTCCTGGCGCACAGTAGTGACTTCCTGGCGCACAGTAGTGACGTCAGAGTGAACAGCAGCGACTTCCTGGCACACAGTAGTGACGTCACAGTGAAAACTAGGGACTTCCTGTTGCACAGTAGTGACTTCCTGGCGCACTGTAGTGACGACACAGTGAACACTAGCGACTTCCTGTTGCACAGCAGTGACTTCCTGTTGCACAGTAGTGACTTCCTGGCGCACTGTAGTGACGACACAGTGAACACTAGCGACTTCCTGTTGCACAGCAGTGACTTCCTGTTGCACAGTAGTGACTTCCTGGCGCACTGTAGTGACGACACAGTGAACACTAGCGACTTCCTGTTGCACAGCAGTGACTTCCTGGCGCACTGTAGTGACGTCACGGTGAACAGCAGCGACTTCCTGTTGCACAGCAGTGACTTCCTGGCGCACTGTAGTGACGTCACAGTGAACAGCAGTGACTTCCTGGCGCACTGTAGTGATGACACAGTGAATACTAGCGACTTCCTGTTGCACAGTAGTGACTTCCTGGCGCACAGTAGGGACGTCACAGTGAACACTAGCGACTTCCTGTTGCACAGCAGTGACTTCCTGGCGCACAGTAGTGACTTCCTGGCGCACAGTAGGGACGTCACAGTGAACACTAGCGACTTCCTGTTGCACAGCAGTGACTTCCTGGCGCACAGTAGTGACTTCCTGGTGCACAGTAGTGACGTCACAGTGAACACTAGGGACTTCCTGTTGCACAGTAGTGACTTCCTGGCGCACAGTAGTGACGTCACAGTGAACAGAAGCGACTTCCTGGTGCACAGTAGTGACGTCAGAGTGAACAGCAGCGACTTCCGGGCGCACAGTAGTGACTTCCTGGCGCACAGTAGTGACGTCACAGTGAACACTAGGGACTTCCTGGCGCACAGCAGTGACTTCCTGGCGCACAGTAGTGACGGCACAGTGAACAGCAGCGACTTCCTGGCACACAGTAGTGGCGTCACAGTGAACAGCAGTGACTTCCTGGCGCACAGTAGTGACTTCCTGGCGCACAGTAGTGACGTCAGAGCGAACACTAGCGACTTCCTGTTGCACAGCAGTGACTTCCTGTTGCACAGTAGTGACTTCCTGGCGCACAGTAGTGACGTCAGAGTGAACAGCAGTGACTTCCTGGCGCACTGTAGTGACGTCACAGTGAACAGCAGTGACTTCCTGGCGCACAGTAGTGACTTCCTGGCGCACAGTAGTGACGTCAGAGTGAACAGCAGCGACTTCCTGGCACACAGTAGTGACGTCACAGTGAAAACTAGGGACTTCCTGTTGCACAGTAGTGACTTCCTGGCGCACTCTAGTGACGTCACGGTGAACAGCAGCGACTTCCTGTTGCACAGCAGTGACTTCCTGGCGCACCGTAGTGATGTCACAGTGAACAGCAGTGACTTCCTGGCGCACAGTAATGACTTCCTGGCGCACAGTAGTGACGTCACAGTGAACACTAGCGACTTCCTGTTGCACAGTAGTGACGTCACGGTGAACAGCAGCGACTTCCTGGCGCACAGCAGTGACTTCCTGGCGCACAGTAGTGACGTCACAGTGAACACTAGGGACTTCCTGTTGCACAGTAGTGACTTCCTGGCGCACAGTAGTGACGTCACAGTGAACACTACCGACTTCCTGTTGCACAGTAGTGACTTCCTGGCGCACAGCAGCGACTTCCTGGCACACAGTAGGGACGTCACAGTGAACAGCAGCGACTTCCTGGCGCACAGTAGTGACTTCCTGGCGCACAGTAGTGACGTCACAGTGAACACTAGCGACTTCCTGTTGCACAGTAGAGACTTTCTGGCTCACATAGTGATGTCACAGTTAACAGCAGTGACTATCTGGCGCACAGTAGGGGCGTCAGAGTTAACAGCAGTGACTATCTGGCGCACAGTAGTGACGTCAGAGTGAACAGCAGTGACTTCCTGGCGCACTGTAGTGACGTCACAGTGAACAGCAGTGACTTCCTGGCGCACAGTAGTGACTTCCTGGCGCACAGTAGTGACGTCACAGTGAACACTAGGGACTTCCTGGCGCACAGCAGTGACTTCCTGGCGCACAGTAGTGACGGCACAGTGAACAGCAGCGACTTCCTGGCACACAGTAGTGACGTCACAGTGAACAGCAGTGACTTCCTGGCGCACAGTAGTGACTTCCTGGCGCACAGTAGTGACGTCAGAGTGAACACTAGCGACTTCCTGTTGCACAGCAGTGACTTCCTGCTGCACAGTAGTGACTTCCTGGCGCACAGTAGTGACGTCAGAGTGAACAGCAGTGACTTCCTGGCGCACTGTAGTGGCGTCACAGTGAACAGCAGTGACTTCCTGGCGCACAGTAGTGACTTCCTGGCGCACAGTAGTGACGTCACAGTGAAAACTAGGGACTTCCTGTTGCACAGTAGTGACTTCCTGGCGCACTGTAGTGACGACACAGTGAACACTAGCGACTTCCTGTTGCACAGTAGTGACTTCCTGGCGCACAGCAGTGACTTCCTGGCGCACAGTAGTGACGTCACAGTGAACACTAGGGACTTCCTGTTGCACAGTAGTGACTTCCTGGCGCACAGCAGTGACTTCCTGGCGCACAGTAGTGACGTCACAGTGAACACTAGGGACTTCCTGTTGCACAGTAGTGACTTCCTGGCGCACAGTAGTGACGTCACAGTGAACAGAAGCGACTTCCTGGCGCACAGTAGTGACGTCACAGTGAACAGAAGCGACTTCCTGGCGCACAGTAGTGACATCACAGTGAACAGCAGTGACTTCCTGGCGCACTGTAGTGATGACACAGTGAATACTAGCGACTTCCTGTTGCACAGTAGTGACTTCCTGGCGCACAGTAGGGACGTCACAGTGAACACTAGCGACTTCCTGTTGCACAGCAGTGACTTCCTGGCGCACAGTAGTGACTTCCTGGCGCACAGTAGGGACGTCACAGTGAACACTAGCGACTTCCTGTTGCACAGCAGTGACTTCCTGGCGCACAGTAGTGACTTCCTGGCGCACAGTAGTGACGTCACAGTGAACACTAGGGACTTCCTGTTGCACAGTAGTGACTTCCTGGCGCACAGTAGTGACGTCACAGTGAACAGAGCGACTTCCTGGCGCACAGTAGTGGCGTCACAGTGAACAGCTAGCGACTTCCGGGCAGCACAGTAGTGACTTCCTGGCGCACAGTAGTGACGTCACAGTGAACACTAGGGACTTCCTGGCGCACAGCAGTGACTTCCTGGCGCACAGTAGTGACGGCACAGTGAACAGCAGCGACTTCCTGGCACACAGTAGTGACGTCACAGTGAACAGCAGTGACTTCCTGGCGCACAGTAGTGACTTCCTGGCGCACAGTAGTGGCGTCAGAGTGAACACTAGCGACTTCCTGTTGCACAGCAGTGACTTCCTGTTGCACAGTAGTGACTTCCTGGCGCACAGCAGTGACTTCCTGGCGCACAGTAGTGACTTCCTGGCGCACAGTAGTGACGTCCAGAGTGAACAGCAGCGACTTCCTGGCACACAGTAGTGACGTCACAGTGAAAACTAG
>NW_024431800.1:0-1006 GCF_017639785.1 Mesocricetus auratus
TATCGTCTGTTTTCCAGAAGTTACTAATGTAGTTTCTCACACAGAGTTATTTCTTTAGTTTTCAAGAAGTTATGGTTACAGATTGTCAGAGTGTTGTATCATTAGTATTCAACACGTTGCACATGTAGATTCCCACACATCATCGTATCTTGAATTTTCATTAAGTTACACGTTTAGATTCTCAGACAGTTTTGTGTCCTTTATTTTCAAGAAATTAAATATATAGATTCAAACACAATGTTGTATCATTACTTTTCAATAAAATACACGTGTAGATTCGCAAATAGTGCTGTATCGTTAATTTTCAATTAGTTACACATGTAGTTTCTCACAGTGTTGTATCGTTTGTTTTCAAGTACTTACTCATGTTGTTCCTCACACAGTGTTTTATCGTTAGTTTTAAGTAACATACATGTGTAGATTCTCAGAAAGTTTTGTATTGTTAATTTTGAATAAGTTGCACGTGTAGATTTTCACACAGTGTTGTATCGTTAATTTTCAATAATTTTCCCCTTTAGTTTCTCACACAGTGTTGTGTTGTTAGTTTTCAGAAGTTACTAATGTAGTTTCTCACACAGGGTTTTTTCGTTAGTTATCAAGAAGTGTGCATTTAGTTTAGAACTCAAAATTCTATTGGTAGATCAAGAAATTACCTAGATAGATTCTCAGAAAATGCTGTGTAGGAGTGAACCCCACAAAGCTATCCACCCATGAGGGCAGGCACAAATAAATTAACACAGGTAGATATAAGAGGAAGTGAAATGAAAAGGAGCCTCCCTTTTCTCTTGGAAGCGAGCCATGCTTCTAACTCCTAGTTTGTGCTACTCTCTCTCTGGAAAATAAATATATTGTTTTCCTTATAGCATTGAATATCTTCATTAGTGCTGTATCATTAGTTTTCAAGAAATTACACACATAGATACTCACACAGTGTTATATCATTTCTTTTTAAGAAGATGCACATGTAGATTCTCTCACAGTGTTGTATTTTTAGTTTTCAAAATGT
>NW_024431801.1:0-7970 GCF_017639785.1 Mesocricetus auratus
GGGAAGTAGTTGTCCCTCTGGCATCATCAGGTAGACAGGCCAGCTTCTCGGCCTGTGTTCCAGAGCCTGCAGATCGCCTGGGAACTGCACAGAGCTCCAAATCCCGGTGGGAGCATCAGGTAAACAGGCCAGCTTCCCGGCCTGTGTTCCAGAGCCTGCAGATCGCCTGGGAACTGCACAGAGCTCCCAATCCCGGCGGGAGCCAAGCACCCCAGACTCCAGATCTTCTCTCCCACCAACGAGTTCAGGAAACTAGAGAAGGCTGGGCGCACAGGGAAGTAGCTGTCCCTCTGGCATCATCAGGTAAACAGGCCAGCTTCCTGGCCTGTGTTCCAGAGCCTGCAGATCGCCTGGGAACTGCACAGAGCTCCCAATCCCGGCGGGAGCCAAGCACCCCAGACTCCAGATCTTCTCTCCCACCAACGAGTTCAGGAAACTAGAGAAGGCTGGGCGCACAGGGAAGTAGCTGTCCCTCTGGCATCATCAGGTAAACAGGCCAGCTTCCTGGCCTGTGTTCCAGAGCCTGCAGATCGCCTGGGAACTGCACAGAGCTCCCAATCCCGGCAGGAGCATCAGGTAAACAGGCCAGCTTCCCAGCCTGTGTTCCAGAGCCTGCAGATCACCTGGGAATTGCACAGAGCTCCCAATCCCGGCGGGAGCATCAGGTAAACAGGCCAGCTTCCCGGCCTGTGTTCCAGAGCCTGCAGATCACCTGGGAATTGCACAGAGCTCCCAATCCCGGCGGGAGCCAAGCACCCCAGACTCCAGATCTTCTCTCCCACCAACGATTCCAGGAAAGGAGAGGAGGCTGGGAGTACAGGGAAGTAGCTGTCCCTCTGGCATCATCAGGTAAACAGGCCAGCTTCCCGGCCTGTGTTCCAGAGCCTGCAGATCACCTGGGAACTGCACAGAGCTCCCAATCCTGGCAGGAGCATCAGGTCAACAGGCCAGCTTCCCGGCCTGTGTTCCAGAGCCTGCAGATCGCCTGGGAACTGCACAGAGCTCCCAATCCCGGCGGGAGCCAAGCACCCCAGACTCCAGATCTTCTCTCCCACCAATGATTCCAGGAAAGGAGAGCAGGCTGGGAGTACAGGGAAGTAGCTGTCCCACTGGCATCATCAGTTAAACAGGCCAGCTTCCCGGCCTGTGTTCCAGAGCCTGCAGATTGCCTGGGAACTGCACAGAGCTCCCAATCCCGGCGGGAGCATCAGGTAAACAGGCCAGCTTCCCGGCCTGTGTTCCAGAGCCTGCAGATCGCCTGGGAACTGCACAGAGCTCCCAATCCCGGCGGGAGCCAAGCACCCCAGACTCCAGATCTTCTCTCCCATCAAAGAGACCAGGAAACTACAGGAGCCAGGGAGACCAGGGGAGCAGCAGTTCCGGATCAGGTACAACAGGACCCAGCATAGGGTCCAGGGGACCAGGTAGGAGGCTAAGCGCCCCAGATTCCTGTTCTTCTTCTCTACCCACGGACCAGCATTTGGACAAGGCCTAGAAGAACCACCAGATTACTGGACTTACTAGCACCCACCAAAAGGGAACTCTGGTCCCCAGACCAGGAAGGGGCTCTTTCTGCACCCACTAGAAGAAGAGATGGGAAAGAGACAATACAAAAACACAGTCAGCAACAGAAAAACAAATATGACACCGCCAGATTCTAGAGACTCCACACCAGCAAGACCCCAATATTCCAACGCGAATGAAGCAGAAGAGAACTACCTTAAAAGCACTTTCATGAAAATGATAGAGGCCCTAAAAGAGGATATTGGAAAATCCCTCAAAGAAATGGAAGAAAAACCAAACCAAAAAATGCAAGAAATGGACGAAAAAACAAACCAAAAAATGCAAGAATTGGAAGAAAAAACAAACCAAAAAAGGCACGAAATGGAAGAAGAAATGAAGCAAAAAATGCAAGAAATGGAAGAAAAAGCAAAGCAAAAAATGCAAGAATTAGAAGAAGAAACATACCAAATGAGGCAGGAAATGGAAGAAGAAACAAAGCAAAAAATGCAAGAAATGGTAGAAAAAACAAAGCAAAAAATGAAAAAAATGGAGGAGGAAACAAACCAAAAATGGCAGGAAATGGAAGAAGAAACAAAGCACAAAATCCAAGAAATGGAACAAAAAGCAAACCAAAAAATGCAAGAAATGGAAGAAAGAACAAACGAAAAAATTTATAAAAGGCAACAAACGGACGAACAGATAAACAGAAAATTGCAAGAAGCAATGCAAACGCTGCAAGGGTTGAAAACTGAAATAGAGACACTAAAAAAAACACAATCTGAAGAAAGGCAGAAAATAGAAAAGCTGGACAAACAGTCAGGCACTACCAATACAAGCATTACCAACAGAATAGAAGAGATGGAAGAGAGAATCTCAAGTGTTGAAGATACATTAGGAGAAATGGATTTATCAACTAAAGAAAACCTTAAATCCAACAAATCCTTAACACAAAACATCCAGGAATTATGGGACACCATGAAAAGACCAAACCTAAGAATAATAGGTATAGAAGAAGGAGAAGAAATCCAGCTCAAAGGGGCAGAAGGCATATTCAACAAAATCATAGAAGAAAACTTTCCCAACCTTAAGAAAGACATGCCAATGAAGGTACAAGAAGCATACAGAACACCAAATAGAGTGGACCACAAAAAAAATCCCCTCGCCACATAATAATCAAGACCCCAAACATACAGAATAAAGAAAGAATATTAAGAGCAGCTAAGGAAAAAGGTCAAGTAACATATAAAGGCAGACCTATCAGAATTACACCTGATTTCTCCATGGAAACTCTGAAAGCCAGAAGGTCCTGGATAGATATTCTACCTACACTAAGAGACCATGGATGCCAGCCCAGACTACTATACCCGGAAAAGCTCTCAATCACTATAGACAGAGAAAACAAGATATTCCATGACAAAACTAGATTCAACCAATATGTGTCCACTAACCCAGCCCTACAGAAAATTTTGGAAGGAAAACTCCAACCCAAGGAAGCTGATTACAACCAGAAAAACATAAGCATTAGAGAATCCCTCTCTACCAACAGCCAAAAGAACAAAGGGGTGAAATTCCACCCATAATTCCACCAACAACAACCATCGCAAATCGAAGAAGGATGAGCAATCAATGGTCATTAATATCCCTCAATATTAACGGCCTTAACTCACCCATAAAAAGACACAGACTAGCAGAATGGATTCGAAGACAGAACCCTTCTTCTGCTGTATACAAGAAACACACCTCACCCTCAAAGACAGACATTACTTGAGAGTTAAAGGTTGGGAAAAAATTTTTCAATCAAATGGACCCAAGAAACATGCAGGGGTAGCAATCCTAATATCTAACAAAATGGACTTTAAAATAAAATCAATCAAAAGAGATGAAGGAGGTCATTACATACTCATTACAGGTGAAACCCACCAAGATGAAGTGTCTATCCTGAACATCTATGCCCCCAATACAAAGGCATCCACATTCCTTAAAGAAACATTATTAGAACTTAAATCTCATCTAAAGCCCCACACAGTTATAGTGGGAGATTTCAACACACCACTCTCACCACTAGACAAGAATACCAGACAGAAACTCAACAAAGAAGCAAAGGGTCTAATAGAAGTAATGACCCAACTGGGATTAACAGATATCTATAGAACATTTCATCCACATAAAAAAGAATATACCTTCTTCTCACCACCACATGGAACCTTCTCAAAAATCGACCACATACTTGGCAACATATCAAACCTCAGCAACTACAAAAAAATTGGAATAACTCCATGCATCTTATCAGACCACCATGCCTTAAAATTAGAATTCAACAACAACACAAATTGCAGAAAACCTACAAACTCATGGAAATTGAATAATGCTCAACTGCACCATCCCTGGGTCAAAGAGGAAATAAAAAAGAAATTAAAGACTTCCTCGAATTCAATGAGAATGAAGACACAACATACCCAAACCTATGGGACACTTTGAAAGCAGTGCTACGGGGGAAGTTCATAGCACTAAGTGCTCACATGAAGAAACAGGAAAACAGTTATACCAGAGAATTAACATCACAGCTAAAAGCTCTAGAACACAAAGAAGCAAACTCCCCCAGGAGGAGTAGACGCCAGGAAATAATCAAATTGAGGGCTGAAATCAACAAAGTAGAAACCAGGAAAACAATACAAAGAATCAATGCAACGAAGAGTTGGTTCTTTGAGAAAATCAACAAGATAGACAAACCTTTGTCCAACCTTACCAAACAGCAGAGAGTGAACACGCAAATTAACAAAATCAGAAATGAAAAGGGGGACATAACAACAGACTCTGAGGAAATCCAGATAATCATTAGGACATACTTTGAAAACCTGTACTCCACAAAATTCGAAAATTTAAAGGAAATGGATGACTTCCTGGACAGCTATCATTTGCCAAAACTAAATCAAGAACAGATAAGCAATTTAAATAGACCTATAACCCCTATGGAAATAGAAGCTGTCATCAAAAGTCTCCCAACCAAAAAAAGTCCAGGTCCAGATGGCCTCAGTGCAGAATTCTACCACAAATTCAAAGAACAGCTTATACCAATTCTTCTCAAAGTGTTCCACACAATAGAAGCAGAAGGGTTTTGCCAAACTCTTTCTATGAGGCTCCAATAACCTTTATCCCCAAGCCACACAAAGATACAACCAAGAAAGAGAACTTCAGACCAATATCCCTCATGAACATTGATGCAAAAATACTCAATAAAATACTGGCAAATCGGATCCAAGAACACATCAAAACAATCATTCACCAGGATCAAGTAGGTTTCATCCCAGGTATGCAGGGATGGTTCAACATACGAAAATCCATCAACGTAATCCACCATATAAACAAGCTGAAAAACAAAAATCACATGATCATCTCACTAGATGCTGAAAAAGCCTTTGACAAAATCCAACACCCCTTCATGATAAAGGTCTTGGAGAGATCCGGAATAACAGGGACATACTTAAACATAATAAAAGCCATATACAGTAAACCAACAGCCAACATCAAACTAAATGGACAGAAACTCAACGCAATTCCTCTAAAATCAGGAACAAAACAAGGCTGTCCACTCTCTCCATACCTTTTCAACATGGTACTTGAAGTTCTAGCTATAGCCATACGACAACAAAGGGGGATCAAGGGGATACAAAATTGGGAAGGAAGAAGTCAAACTTTCACTGTTTGCAGACGATATGATAGTTTACATCAATGACCCAAAGAACTCTACCAGGGAACTCTTACAGCTGATTAACACCTTCAGCAAAGTGGCAGGTTACAAGATCAACTCAAGAAAGTCAGTAGCCCTACTATATACAGATGATAAAAGGGCTGAAAGAGAAATCAGAGAAACATCACCCTTTACAATTGCCACAAACAACATAAAATAACTTGGGGTAACGCTAACCAAACAAGTGAAAGACCTGTATCGTAAGAACTTTGAATCTTTAAAGAAAGAAATTAAAGAAGCCCTCAGAAAATGGAAAGATCTCCCAAGTTCTTGGATAGGTAGGATCAATGTAGTAAATATGGCAATCCTGCCAAAAGCAATCTACAGATTCAATGCTATCCCCATTAAAATCCCAGCACAATTCTTCACAGACCTTGAAAGAACAATAATCAATTTTGTATGGAAAAACAAAAGACCCAGGATAGCCAAAACAACCCTGTTCAACAAGGCAACGTCCGGAGGCATCACTATCCCTGACCTCAAGCTCTATTATAGAGCTATAGTCCTGAAAACAGCTTGGTATTGGCACAAAAATAGACAGGCAGACCAATGGAATCGAATTGAAAATCCGGGTATTAACCCATACACGTACGAACATCTAATCTTTGACAAAGAAGCTAAAAATATACAATGGAATAAAGAAAGCATCTTCAACAAATGGTGCTGGCATAATTGGAGACTGGCATGTAGAAAAATGCCGATCGATCCATGTTTATCGCCATGCACAAAACTTAAGTCCAAATGGATCAAAGACCTCAAAATAAATCCAGCCACACTGAACCTCTTAGAAGAGAAAGTGGGTGGTGCCCTTGAACGAATTGGTACAGGAGACAGCTTCCTGAACATAACACCAATAGCACAGACAGTGAGATCAACAATTAATAAATGGGACCTACTGAAACTGAGAAGCTTCTGTTAGGCAAAGGACACAGTCAGCAAGACAAAAAGGCAGCCCACAGAATGGGAAAAATATTCACTAATCCCACATCTGACAGAGGGTTGATCTCCAAAATTTACAAAGAACTCAAGAAGCAAGTCTCCAAAACAGCAAAGGGCCCAATTAAGAAGTGGGCTGTCAGAATGGCTAAAATCAAAAACACCAATGACAATTTATGCTGGAGAGGATGTGGTGAAAGGGGGACACTCCTCCATTGCTGGTGGGAGTGCCAACTGGTTCAGCCACTTTGGAAATCAGTATGGAGATTCCTCAGAAAAATGGGAATAAACCTACCACAAGACCCAGCAACTGCACTCTTAGGCATATATCCAAAAGATGCCCATTCATATAACAAAGATGTCTGTTCCACTATGTTCATAGCAGCTTTATTTGTAATAGCCAGAACTTGGAAGCAACCTAGATGTCCCTCACCCGAAGAATGGATAGAGAAAATGTGGTACATCTACACAATGGAGTACTATTCAGCAGAAAAAAATAATGGAATCATGAGATTCGCAGGCAAATGGATGACACTAGAAGAAACCATCCTGAGTGAGGTAACCCAGTCACAAAAAGAGAAACATGGCATGTACTCTTTCATATATGGATTTTAGACATAGATCTGGAGAGTGCCAGCCTACAATCCTATTGCCAGAGAGTCTGGGAAACAGAAATTTCATTTACTGGCTGGTTAAGTACTGAGCTGAACTCAAGAAAGCCAGTATCAGAGAGGGAGGACTGATGATCAAAGGGATTAAGACTGGGCTGGTTGAACCCCCAGAAACAGCTGACCAGACAATGGTTAACTCGTGAATCCCAGGCATCAGCCTAGGAATCCAGCATGGGACTGATCAAGAGCCCCTGAATCTGGGTGTCAGTGAGGAGGCCTAGGTAATCTATTGAGCCTTGGACAGCAGATCAGTACCCATCCCAAGTATACACACGGTCTCTGGACTCCCATAGAACAATGTGAGGTGCACTCTCACCCTGAAATCTTGGGGAAGGGTATAGGCCCTGCCCTATATGAAATGACAGACTATGGACACCCCCATGGAGGGCCTCACCCTCCCTGGGGGAATGAGGTGATAACGGGGGGGGGATGGGGGGAGGGCACGGGAGGAGGGGAGGGAAAGGGAGAGGGACCTCGTACTGACTTGTGAAGCAACCTTGTTTCTTTTCTAAATTTAAAATGGAAAATAAAATAATATTAATAAAAAAAAGAATATTACAGGCTTCCACACATACAAAAGAGAAGAACATCATCAGATAACATATGAGGTCTATAAAAACAACTTCATTTTTATCCATCAATGTATTTTACACTTACCTTGATTTGGTAATTTATTTTTTCCTCAAATCTATAAAGCTTCATGAAACTATTTTTCATTGGGACATGGAATTTGGAATAGCATAAATGTGTATTCATGGGCCATGGTCACATAAAATGGTTCCTGAAAAAATTCTTTTATATAAGATGAGAGCAGTTATTTTTGCATCATCATCACATTGAAGTATCATGTTTTGCTCGCGTGCTTTTACTCAACCATGTCGCCTATCTGCATATCCCTGAAGTAGGTAGACACTAGTACATATAGGTTAATATGGGATTTCTCTCAGCTATGTTACGTTCAAATCTAGTGCAGATAGTTCCTCCGTATTGCTGTGGAAGTCACAATCTTCATCATAGTTACAAAAAGTGTTCCACCTTTAACAGTGAAGTGGCATTTCCTTTTTGTGTAGGTGCCCCTAGTAACCTCTTTAGGTTTCTTACAACCTAACCCA
>NW_024431802.1:0-1120 GCF_017639785.1 Mesocricetus auratus
TGTAAATATTAATCATAGATTGTGTGTTTATCTCTAATATTAATCAAAAAGTGTGTGTTTATCTTTAAATGTTAAATTGTAATCATAGATAGTTTGTTTATCTACAAATGTTAATAATAGAGTTGTGTTTTCTATAATATTAATCATTGATTAGTGTGTGTTTATCTCTTATATGGATCATAGTGTTGTATTTGTCTCTAAAATTAATCATAGAGTGTTTATCTCTAAATATCAGATAGTGTGTGTTTATCTCTAAATATTAATCATAGAGTGTGTGTTTATCTCTAAATATAAATCATAGTGTGTGTGTTTATCTCTAAATATTAATCATAGAGTGTGTTTATCTCTAAATATTTTATCATAGTGTGTGTGTTTATCTCTAAATATTAATCATAGAGTGTGTCTTTATCTTTTACATACTAATCAAAGACTGTGTGTTTATCTGTAAATTTTAATCAAAGAGAGTGTGTTTATCTCTAAATATTAAACATAGTGTGTGTGTTTATCATCTACATAATAATCATAGAGTGTGTGTTTATCGCTAAATATTAATCTTTGTGTGATTATCTAAATATTAACGACTGAGTGTGCGTTTATCTCTAAATATTAATCATACATTGTATTTATCTCTAAATATTAACCACAGAGTGTGTGTTTAATATAGATAGTGTGTTTATCATAGAGTGTGAGTTTGTCTCTAAAAGTTAATCATAGAGTGTGTGTTTATCTCTAATATTAATCATAGAGTGGATTTATCTCTAATATTATAGATAGTGTGTGTGTTTATCTTCTACATTTAATCATAGACAGTGTGTTTATCTGGAAATAGTAATCATAGATTGTGTGTTTATCTCCAATATTAATCAAAAAGTGTGTGTTCATCTGAAAATACTAATCATAGAGTTGTGTTTTATCTAAATATTAATCATAGATAGTGTGTTTATCTCTAATATTAACCTTAGACTGTGTGTTTATCTCTAAATATTAATCATAGAATTTTTATCTCTAAATATTAATCATAGAGTGTGTCTTTATCTTTTACATATTAATCAAAGACTGTGTGTTTATCTGTAAATTTTAATTAAAGAGAGTGTGTTTATCTCTAAATATTAAACATAGT
>NW_024431803.1:0-4114 GCF_017639785.1 Mesocricetus auratus
CCAGGACAGTGTCCTAAACAATACAGACAAATCCTTTCTCAAAAAAAACCTTCTAATGATCAAAATATACTGTATGAAAGCACTTTAACAATTCTTTTAACCTGTTTACTAAGTACTTACAAAATCATAATATATTAACCCACACATTATTAATGAGAAAACAACACATTTATTGTGGTAAGTTTTTATCACTTTAAGTATCTCAGCATCACCAAAACTAGGAATAAAGACAACATGAAAAACTTGTGTAAAAAAATATGTGATTTGAAACTGAATAAATACTAAGCAATCTCAAGCTCTGAGAAATACTTTATAAAAGATACAGGCTTGTGTCAGGGAAACAAGTAGAATAAATAAATGAATAAAATAAATCCAGAGAACTTGTTCTGTATTATAATATCTAATGGAGGAACATGAGTAAATAAGACATGAACACCAAATGCAAGCCACCAATCCTGGCAACTAGAAAGTCTCTTTTCCACAATATTAGTTTAATAACTCTCTAATGAAGTTATGATTGTTTTAAGTCAATTTCTTAAACTTCTGTGGAAATGTATAGAATACATTTTTAATTAAAACTAAATATTTAAATCTAATTAACTTGTAAGTCAATGATACATATCATGGCTTAAATTCTTGCATTATTCAACTTAAACAAGGAACTGGGCAAGGCATTATGAAAACCAAAGAAGAATTCTTCCTTAATCAAAGAGGAACTGGGTTTCTTTTACACAATGAAAAGCTATGATATATGCTCAGGATATTGCAGAATCAGATATTGCTTCTGTTCACTGATGAGCCTACTATCTAGAGAGGAAAACAAGTTATTTTTACACTGGTTACATGTTAAAATAAAGCTTTTAGCCATGCTGGATTAACAAATCATTAAAGCTAATTTCACCTGATTCTTGTAACCCTTACAAACGTGTCTGTTTGAACATTTAAAACTAATATTTGTGGTTCATGTCTTTCAACGTTACAATGCGACTACAAATTTTCATTCTGTCGCTTACCACACTTTCCCCTCCCTGAGACCTCCATGACTTCTGAGCTTCTGTGACAGTGCACTACAGTGACTCTACACTTATCCTCAGCTGCCTCCTTGCCCTCTTCCACCAGGCTCTTTGTGAGTTCCAAAAGTGTCCACCCAGTTCGGTACTCCAACATTTGCTTAAGTGACCCAGGTTTACACTTCACAACTCTGACCTCAGGCCATTTTCACCTGCTGACACTTCAAACCACTTACTAACTTCCTTGTTTCTCTCTCATTCTCCAAACTTGAACTCAATCTTACACTGTAGCTGAACCACTTGCCTGTCCTGCTCACGTTTCTTCTGCACTTCTGTTACTTTAGCTCTCATCTCCCCTAATTATGTGAAAGTTACCTCAATTCTCCTGTGCACTTCAGCCTCACTACCACACCGATGTGACTGAAATAAAACTCTATCCATGGCAATGCCCCATTTGACAGGGAAGAAAAAGTAAACTACAAGCATCGGGCACACACAAGCATCGTGACATATCTGATGAAGGAACTAGTGCCCTACGACTCTGCCTGGCCATGCAGACACAGAGAAGTTAGCCCCGAGTGCCATGCACTTCTGGACTAGGACACTCAGGGAAGCAGACACAGATTTTAGCCAATTTCTCAAGCAGACTCAGCCTAGGGCATTTCCTGTCTCCTGCTCCATCCACTCCTGTAGGATGGCCACCACCGATGGCAGCCACCTGCTCCAGGTTGCTCGGGAAAGCAAGCAATTCTGGACCAAAGATCCAAGGGGTCACACTCAGCCTGGCCGCATCAGAAGAGCACCGAGGAACCATAGGTCTCCTGTTTCCTATGCGGGGTTCCTCTGTCTCTGCCTGGTTGGGCCTTGCCCCTGATCCTCACAGACACCTGCTGTGAGACCCACAGACTCATGCCCTGGCAGCGAACGCTCCTGGCAGGGCCACCATCATCCCAGCATATTCCTGGCATGCAACTTCTCTCTACATGCCCGGGCAGTCTACTGGCATCCTAGGTTTCTTCCTTAGGTGCCACTGTTGTTTCCCACCAGAACTCGCAGCCCACAGAGCAGGTCATCCCACGCCCCATGCTAGAGACCTCATCAGTGTCATAATTTCAGGCCTCTGTGACGTTGGCCACTAGCTAGGGAGAGGACTGAGCACCAGGGATGACACCAATTTGCAAGCTAAGCAATAATGGAGAGACCACCTCGAATGACCATTCCTTCTAATGAACTCGAATACCCATTCTTAATAATGAACTTGATGTCTATAACCATCCTGGGATCTTCATCCAGTGACTGATGGAAGGAGAGGCAAACACCCACAGTTAAACAATGAACTGAACCCATAGAACCCAGTGACAGAGAGAGAGGCACGCTGAGCAAATTGGCAAAGAATGGGCAGGCAAAAGCAGCAGAGACAGCTGATCCAAACAGGGGAGAGCTTTTGTACCCCAGACCAACAGCTGTGAGGCCAGCACCCCCTGATCCATACCCCTGAGTGTTAGATTCAGTGAGGAGGCTTGGGCAACCTATGCGGCTCTGAGCAGTGGATCAGTGTTTATCCCTGGCATACAAACGGATTCATGTGTCCATAACACAAAGAGGGATGCTTTCTCAGGCTGGACTCTTAGGCGAGTGCCTGGCCCCTTCCCTGAGCAAAATGACAGACTCCAGATATCCCCTATGTGGAAGGAAGTGGTGATAGGGTGGGAGGCTGGGGTGGATGGTGGGGGTGCAGAAGCAGGGGAGGGAGAGGGAACTGGGATTGCCATGTGAAGAAAGCTATTTAAAATTAAAGTAATAAAAAAAGAGATTCAGCAAGTAAGTAATGGTCTTGCATATTAACTCCCACAAGGTGGCAGCAAATTCAAGCTTTCATTGATAATGTGATGAACGACTTAAATAATAAGATAATTCAATAATAATGACTTAAATATTTAGATAATCAATTAGTGAGATGATATCGCATGATATATCCCTGGAAGATCTCAAATAATGAGATGATGTTGCACAATTAACTCCAAGAAGGTGGAGACAGACTCTGATCATGCTCACATAGATAATAACAGATCTGAATAATTAGAAAATCAGATGAGAAAAAGTTCTTTCACCCTTGACACCCACAAGGTGGCTCCAAACCTTACTGATCACAGACTACGTCATGAAGGCTTTAGATTAATTAATTGGATGGTTTCGCATCATCAGCTCCCAGGAGGAAAGACAACACACAGCTCACGAAGGATGCCGTGGCCACAGATTTTAAAAATCCAATAATTTAATAGTCACAGGATCCGAGGACCTCGCTTGATGAACCCTTTCTGGAGGACGTCAACACCATGGGCAACCACATCTCCTCAGTTTTGAAGTTGCCACAGCACTGCAGGAGTGGACCTAGGCAGCGCCTATCCCAGCAGTGCCGCCCATCTCACACTGTGACGTCATCCCTGGCGACAACCCCCCAAGGCTTCTGTGGCAGCAATGGCACCAGCCCCCCTCATGCTGCTGCCAATTGTGCTCGTAATAGTGGAGTGCAACACAGGCGAGGATGTGGAGTCCTCGAGGAGCAGTGAGGCGCCCACCTCGACCACCATGCTCAGCTGGATCGAGTTTTTGTGCTTCCTGTGGCTGGAAATGGTGGCGTCTTCAGGACTACATTTCCCAGCGTCCATCGTGCTCTTGACAACTGGCATTGCCGCCCCAACCCTAAACAATGACGTCATCTTGGATGAGAATAATTCAATAACTTGATGGTCCTGCAAAATTGAAAAGACTGATGCCAAATTAATTGTGATTCAGTTAAGTAAATTTGTATGCTTTTCTGGTAATTCACAGTATTCATGTTCCATTTCAGAGAAATTGAACACCAGTTGACAATAGGAAGAAAGGCCGTGGTTCTGATAATTTTCACCATGAGAAAAATATTATTTCCTTTTCAATGTGCTACATATTCACTCCCTAAGATACCTACCACAATTCAGAGATCCAGTCAACTCCCTAGCATTATTAAGAAGCATATTTTTGCTTGAGGAAACATTATCTGAAATGTGATGAGACCATGATGTCAGTCTTTAGCTCTATGAACTGGAGTAAGCCCTTTAAGTCAT